>NC_068371.1:35693323-35997003 GCF_023724105.1 Carassius gibelio
CTCCACAACCACCCCTTCAGCATCTACGACTGTAGCAACAACATCAACGAAAATAGACGAATCAACCACAACTTTGTCTGAACCCACAACAGCAACTGATACATCCACAATCTTGGCTTCCACAACCACACCTCTGACATCGACAACTATAGCACCAGTATCAACAACTGATGCAGCAACCACAACTCTGTCTGGCACCACTACAACTACTGATGCAACAACATCTTTTGATTCCAAAACCAGCACTCTAATGTCAACCACTGACACATCGACTACAACTCTGTCTGACACAACTACAAATACAGATACAACTACAATTTTTGCTTCCACAACCACAGCTGTGAAACTGAAAACTATAGCACCAGCATCAACATCTGATGCAGCAACAACAAGTATGCCTGACACCACAACAACTATTGATACAACAACAATTTTGGCTTCCTCATCTAGCAACCCAACATCCTCAACTACAGCAGCAGCGTCAACAACAACTGATGCAGAAACAACAACTCTGTCTGACACCACTACAACTACTGATGCTACAAGTTTGACTTCCACAACCACCCCTTCAGCATCTACGACTGTAGCAACAACTTCAACAAAAATAGACGAATCAACTACAACTTTGTCTGAACCCACAACAGCAACTGATGCAACCACAATCTTGGCTTCCACAACCATACCTGTGACATCGACAACTATAGCACCAGTATCAACAACTGATGCAGCAACCAAAACTCTGTCTGGCACCACTACAACTACTGATGCAACAACATCTTTTGATTCCACAACTACCCATCTTATGTCAACCAGTGACGCATCAACTTCAACTCTGTCTGACACAACTATTGATGCAACAACATCTTTTGATTCCACAAGCACCCCGCTAATGTCAACAACTGATGCATCAACCACAACTCTGTCTGACACCACAACAACTACTGATGCTACGACAACTTTTGATTCCACAACCACCCCTCTAATGTCAACCACTGATGCATCAACTACAACTCTGTCTGACACAACTACAACTACTGATGCAGCAAGTTTGACTTCCACAACCACCCCTTCAGCACCTACGACTGTAGTAACAACATTAACAAAAATAGACGAATCAACCACAACATTGTCTGAACCCACATCAACAACGGATGCAACCACAATCTTGGCTTCCACCACCACACCTTTGACATCGACAAGTATAGCACCAGCATCAACATCTGATGCAGCAACAACAAGTATGCCTGACACCACAACAACTATTGATACAACAACAATTTTGGCTTCCTCATCTAGCAACCCAACATCCTCAACTACAGCAGCAGCGTCAACAACAACTGATGCAGAAACAACAACTCTGTCTGACACCACTACAACTACTGATGCTACAAGTTTGACTTCCACAACCACCCCTCCAGCATCTACGACTTTAGCAACAACTTCAACAAAAATAGACGAATCAACTACAACTTTGTCTGAACCCACAACAGCAACTAATGCAACCACAATCTTGGCTTCCACAACCACACCTGTGACATCGACAACTATAGCACCAGAATCAACAACTGATGCAGCAACCACAACTCTGTTTTGCACCACTACAACTACTGATGCAACAACATCTTTTGATTCCACAACTACCCATCTTATGTCAACCAGTGACGCATCAACTTCAACTCTGTCTGACACAACTATTGATGCAACAACATCTTTTGATTCCACAAGCACCCCGCTAATGTCAACCACTGATGCATCAACTACAACTCTGTCTGACACAACTACAACTACTGATGCAGCAAGTTTGACTTCCACAACCACCCCTTCAGCACCTACGACTGTTGCAACAACATCAACAAAAATAGAAGAATCAACCAAAGCCTTGACTGAAACCACAACTGCAAATGATGCAACCTCAGCTTTGGCTTTTACAACCACCTTTCCAACATCCTCAACTGTTAAACCAACATCAACAACATCTGATGCAGCAACCACTACTCTGTCTGACACCACATCAACAATTGATGCAAATACAATCTTGGCTTCCACAACCACACCTCTTACATCGACAACTTTAGCACCAGTAACAACAACTGATACAGCAACAACAACTATACGTGACACCACAACAACTATTGATACAACAACAATTTTGGCTTCCACATCCAGCGCCCCAACATCCTCAACTACAGCAGCAGCGTCAACAACAACTGATGCAGAAACAACAGCTCTGTCTGACACCACTACAACTACTCATGCAACAATATCTTTTGATTCCACAACCACCACTCTAATGTCAACCACTGACTCATCATCTACAACACTGTCTGACACCACTACAACTACTGATGCAACAACATCTTTTGATTCCACAACCACCACTCTAATGTCAACCACTGATGCATCAACTACAACTCTGTCTGACACAACTACAACTACTGATGCAACAAGTTTGACTTCCACAACCACCCCTTCAGCACCTACGACTGTAGTAACAACATCAACAAAAATAGACGAATCAACCACAACATTGTCTGAACCCACATCAACAACGGATGCAACCACAATCTTGGCTTCCACCACCACACCTTTGACATCGACAAGTATAGCACCAGTATCAACAACTGATACAGCAACATCAACTATGCGTGACACCACAACAACTATTGATACAACAACAATTTTGACTTCCACATCCAATGCCGCAACATCCTCAACTACAGCAGCAGCATCAACAACAGCTGATGTAGAAACAACAACTCTGTCTGACACCACTACAACTACTGATGCAACATCATCTATTGATACAACAACAATTTTGACTTCCACATCCAATGCCGCAACATCCTCAACTACAGCAGCAGCATCAACAACAGCTGATGTAGAAACAACAACTCTGTCTGACACCACTACAACTACTGATGCAACATCATCTATTGATTCCACAAGCAGCCCGCTAATGTCAACCACTGACACATCAACTACAACTCTGTCTGACACAACTACAAATACAGATACAACTAAAATTTTTGCTTCCACAACCACAGCTGTGAAACTGACAACTATAGCACCAGCATCAACATCTGATGCAGCAACAACAAGTATGCCTGACACCACAACAACTATTGATACAACAACAATTTTGGCTTCCTCATCTAGCAACCCAACATCCTCAACTACAGCAGCAGCATCAACAACAACTGATGCAGAAACAACAACTCTGTCTGACACAACTACAACTACTGATGCTACAACAACTTTTGATTCCACAACCACCCATGTAATGTCAACCAATGATGCGTCAACCACATCTCTGTCTGACACCACTACAACTACTGATGGTACAAGTTTGACTTCCAGAACCACCCCTTCAGCATCTACGACTGTAGCAACAACTTCAACAAAAATAGACGAATCAACTACAACTTTGTCTGAACCCACAACAGCAACTGATGCAACCATAATCTTGGCTTCCACAACCACACCTGTGACATCGACAACTTTAGCACCAGTATCAACAACTGATACAGCAACAACAACTATGCGTGACACTACAACAACTATTGATACAACAACAATTTTGGCTTCCACATCCAGCGCCCCAACATCCTCAACTACAGCTGCAGCGTCAACAACAACTGATGCAGAAACAACAGCTCTGTCTGACACCACTACAACTACTCATGCAACAACATCTTTTGATTCCACAACCACCACTCTAATGTCAACCACTGACTCATCATCTACAACACTGTCTGACACAACTACAACTACTGATGCTACAACAACTTTTGATTCCACAACCACCCATGTATTGTCAACCACTGAAGCATCAACCACATCTCTGTCTGACACCACTACAACTACTGATGCAACAAGTTTGACCTCCACAACCACCCCTTCAGCATCTACGACTGTAGCAACAACATCAATGAAAATAGACGAATCAACCACAACTTTGTCTGAACCCACAACAGCAACTGATGCATCCACAATCTTGGCTTCCACAACCACACCTCTGACATCGACAACTATGGCACCAGTATCAACAACTGATGCAGCAACCACAACTCTGTCTGGCACCACTACAACTACTGATGCAACAACATCTTTTGATTCCAAAACCAGCACTCTAATGTCAACGACTGACACATCGACTACAACTCTGTCTGACACAACTACAAATACAGATACAACTACAATTTTTGCTTCCACAACCACAGCTGTGAAACTAACAACTATAGCACCAGCATCAACATCTGATGCAGCAACAACAAGTATGCCTGATACCACAACAACTATTGATACAACAACAATTTTGGCTTCCTCATCTAGCAACCCAACATCCTCAACTACAGCAGCAGCGTCAACAACAACTGATGCAGAAACAACAACTCTGTCTGACACCACTACAACTACTGATGCTACAAGTTTGACTTCCACAACCACCCCTTCAGCATCTACGACTGTAGCAACAACTTCAACAAAAATAGACGAATCAACTACAACTTTGTCTGAACCCACAACAGCAACTGATGCAACCACAATCTTGGCTTCCACAACCATACCTGTGACATCGACAACTATAGCACCAGTATCAACAACTGATGCAGCAACCACAACTCTGTCTGACACAACTACAACTACTGATGCTACAACAACTTTTGATTCCACAACCACCCATGTATTGTCAACCACTGAAGCATCAACCACATCTCTGTCTGACACCACTACAACTACTGATGCAACAAGTTTGACCTCCACAACCACCCCTTCAGCATCTACGACTGTAGCAACAACATCAACGAAAATAGACGAATCAACCACAACTTTGTCTGAACCCACAACAGCAACTGATGCATCCACAATCTTGGCTTCCACAACCACACCTCTGACATCGACAACTATAGCACCAGTATCAACAACTGATGCAGCAACCACAACTCTGTCTGGCACCACTACAACTACTGATGCAACAACATCTTTTGATTCCAAAACCAGCACTCTAATGTCAACCACTGACACATCGACTACAACTCTGTCTGACACAACTACAAATACAGATACAACTAAAATTTTTGCTTCCACAACCACAGCTGTGAAACTGACAACTATAGCACCAGCATCAACATCTGATGCAGCAACAACAAGTATGCCTGACACCACAACAACTATTGATACAACAACAATTTTGGCTTCCTCATCTAGCAACCCAACATCCTCAACTACAGCAGCAGCGTCAACAACAACTGATGCAGAAACAACAACTCTGTCTGACACCACTACAACTACTGATGCTACAAGTTTGACTTCCACAACCACCCCTTCAGCATCTACGACTGTAGCAACAACTTCAACAAAAATAGACGAATCAACTACAACTTTGTCTGAACCCACAACAGCAACTGATGCAACCACAATCTTGGCTTCCACAACCATACCTGTGACATCGACAACTATAGCACCAGTATCAACAACTGATGCAGCAACCACAACTCTGTCTGGCACCACTACAACTACTGAAGCAACAACATCTTTTGATTCCACAACTACCCCTCTTATGTCAACCAGTGACGCATCAACTTCAACTCTGTCTGACACAACTATTGATGCAACAACATCTTTTGATTCCACAAGCACCCCGCTAATGTCAACCACTGATGCATCAACCACAACTCTGTCTGACACCACAACAACTACTGATGCTACGACAACTTTTGATTCCACAACCACCCCTCTAATGTCAACCACTGATGCATCAACTACAACTCTGTCTGACACAACTACAACTACTGATGCAGCAAGTTTGACTTCCACAACCACCCCTTTAGCACCTACTACTGTAGTAACAACGGCAACAAAAATAAACGAATCAACCACAACATTGTCTGAACCCACATCAACAACGGATGCAACCACAATCTTGGCTTCCACCACCACACCTTTGACATCGACAAGTATAGCACCAGTATCAACAACTGATACAGCAACATCAACTATGCGTGACACCACAACAACTATTGATACAACAACAATTTTGGCTTCCACATCCAGCGCCCCAACATCCTCAACTACAGCTGCAGCGTCAACAACAACTGATGCAGAAACAACAGCTCTGTCTGACACCACTACAACTACTCATGCAACAATATCTTTTGATTCCACAACCACCACTCTAATGTCAACCACTGACTCATCATCTACAACACTGTCTGACACAACTACAACTACTGATGCTACAACAACTTTTGATTCTACAACCACCCATGTATTGTCAACCACTGAAGCATCAACCACATCTCTGTCTGACACCACTACAACTACTGATGCAACAAGTTTGACTTCCACAACCACCCCTTCAGCATCTACGACTGTAGCAACAACATCAACGAAAATAGACGAATCAACCACAACTTTGTCTGAACCCACAACAGCAACTGATGCATCCACAATCTTGGCTTCCACAACCACACCTCTGACATCGACAACTATAGCACCAGTATCAACAACTGATGCAGCAACCACAACTCTGTCTGGCACCACTACAACTACTGATGCAACAACATCTTTTGATTCCAAAACCAGCACTCTAATGTCAACGACTGACACATCGACTACAACTCTGTCTGACACAACTACAAATACAGATACAACTACAATTTTTGCTTCCACAACCACAGCTGTGAAACTAACAACTATAGCACCAGCATCAACATCTGATGCAGCAACAACAAGTATGCCTGATACCACAACAACTATTGATACAACAACAATTTTGGCTTCCTCATCTAGCAACCCAACATCCTCAACTACAGCAGCAGCGTCAACAACAACTGATGCAGAAACAACAACTCTGTCTGACACCACTACAACTACTGATGCTACAAGTTTGACTTCCACAACCACCCCTTCAGCATCTACGACTGTAGCAACAACTTCAACAAAAATAGACGAATCAACTACAACTTTGTCTGAACCCACAACAGCAACTGATGCAACCACAATCTTGGCTTCCACAACCATACCTGTGACATCGACAACTATAGCACCAGTATCAACAACTGATGCAGCAACCACAACTCTGTCTGACACAACTACAACTACTGATGCTACAACAACTTTTGATTCCACAACCACCCATGTATTGTCAACCACTGAAGCATCAACCACATCTCTGTCTGACACCACTACAACTACTGATGCAACAAGTTTGACCTCCACAACCACCCCTTCAGCATCTACGACTGTAGCAACAACATCAACGAAAATAGACGAATCAACCACAACTTTGTCTGAACCCACAACAGCAACTGATGCATCCACAATCTTGGCTTCCACAACCACACCTCTGACATCGACAACTATAGCACCAGTATCAACAACTGATGCAGCAACCACAACTCTGTCTGGCACCACTACAACTACTGATGCAACAACATCTTTTGATTCCAAAACCAGCACTCTAATGTCAACCACTGACACATCGACTACAACTCTGTCTGACACAACTACAAATACAGATACAACTAAAATTTTTGCTTCCACAACCACAGCTGTGAAACTGACAACTATAGCACCAGCATCAACATCTGATGCAGCAACAACAAGTATGCCTGACACCACAACAACTATTGATACAACAACAATTTTGGCTTCCTCATCTAGCAACCCAACATCCTCAACTACAGCAGCAGCGTCAACAACAACTGATGCAGAAACAACAACTCTGTCTGACACCACTACAACTACTGATGCTACAAGTTTGACTTCCACAACCACCCCTTCAGCATCTACGACTGTAGCAACAACTTCAACAAAAATAGACGAATCAACTACAACTTTGTCTGAACCCACAACAGCAACTGATGCAACCACAATCTTGGCTTCCACAACCATACCTGTGACATCGACAACTATAGCACCAGTATCAACAACTGATGCAGCAACCACAACTCTGTCTGGCACCACTACAACTACTGAAGCAACAACATCTTTTGATTCCACAACTACCCCTCTTATGTCAACCAGTGACGCATCAACTTCAACTCTGTCTGACACAACTATTGATGCAACAACATCTTTTGATTCCACAAGCACCCCGCTAATGTCAACCACTGATGCATCAACCACAACTCTGTCTGACACCACAACAACTACTGATGCTACGACAACTTTTGATTCCACAACCACCCCTCTAATGTCAACCACTGATGCATCAACTACAACTCTGTCTGACACAACTACAACTACTGATGCAGCAAGTTTGACTTCCACAACCACCCCTTTAGCACCTACTACTGTAGTAACAACGGCAACAAAAATAAACGAATCAACCACAACATTGTCTGAACCCACATCAACAACGGATGCAACCACAATCTTGGCTTCCACCACCACACCTTTGACATCGACAAGTATAGCACCAGTATCAACAACTGATACAGCAACATCAACTATGCGTGACACCACAACAACTATTGATACAACAACAATTTTGGCTTCCACATCCAGCGCCCCAACATCCTCAACTACAGCTGCAGCGTCAACAACAACTGATGCAGAAACAACAGCTCTGTCTGACACCACTACAACTACTCATGCAACAATATCTTTTGATTCCACAACCACCACTCTAATGTCAACCACTGACTCATCATCTACAACACTGTCTGACACAACTACAACTACTGATGCTACAACAACTTTTGATTCTACAACCACCCATGTATTGTCAACCACTGAAGCATCAACCACATCTCTGTCTGACACCACTACAACTACTGATGCAACAAGTTTGACTTCCACAACCACCCCTTCAGCATCTACGACTGTAGCAACAACATCAACGAAAATAGACGAATCAACCACAACTTTGTCTGAACCCACAACAGCAACTGATGCATCCACAATCTTGGCTTCCACAACCACACCTCTGACATCGACAACTATAGCACCAGTATCAACAACTGATGCAGCAACCACAACTCTGTCTGGCACCACTACAACTACTGATGCAACAACATCTTTTGATTCCAAAACCAGCACTCTAATGTCAACCACTGACACATCGACTACAACTCTGTCTGACACAACTACAAATACAGATACAACTACAATTTTTGCTTCCACAACCACAGCTGTGAAACTGACAAGTATAGCACCAGCATCAACATCTGATGCAGCAACAACAAGTATGCCTGACACCACAACAACTATTGATACAACAACAATTTTGGCTTCCTCATCTAGCAACCCAACATCCTCAACTACAGCAGCAGCGTCAACAACAACTGATGCAGAAACAACAACTCTGTCTGACACCACTAC
This sequence comes from Carassius gibelio, assembly GCF_023724105.1. Lineage (NCBI taxonomy): Eukaryota > Metazoa > Chordata > Actinopteri > Cypriniformes > Cyprinidae > Carassius > Carassius gibelio. Next base: position 35,702,648 of record NC_068371.1, read on the forward strand.
AACTACTGATGCTACAAGTTTGACTTCCACAACCACCCCTCCAGCATCTACGACTTTAGCAACAACTTCAACAAAAATAGACGAATCAACTACAACTTTGTCTGAACCCACAACAGCAACTAATGCAACCACAATCTTGGCTTCCACAACCACACCTGTGACATCGACAACTATAGCACCAGAATCAACAACTGATGCAGCAACCACAACTCTGTCTGGCACCACTACAACTACTGATGCAACAACATCTTTTGATTCCACAACTACCCATCTTATGTCAACCAGTGACGCATCAACTTCAACTCTGTCTGACACAACTATTGATGCAACAACATCTTTTGATTCCACAAGCACCCCGCTAATGTCAACCACTGATGCATCAACTACAACTCTGTCTGACACAACTACAACTACTGATGCAGCAAGTTTGACTTCCACAACCACCCCTTCAGCACCTACGACTGTTGCAACAACATCAACAAAAATAGAAGAATCAACCAAAGCCTTGACTGAAACCACAACTGCAAATGATGCAACCTCAGCTTTGGCTTTTACAACCACCTTTCCAACATCCTCAACTGTTAAACCAACATCAACAACATCTGATGCAGCAACCACTACTCTGTCTGACACCACATCAACAATTGATGCAAATACAATCTTGGCTTCCACAACCACACCTCTTACATCGACAACTTTAGCACCAGTAACAACAACTGATACAGCAACAACAACTATACGTGACACCACAACAACTATTGATACAACAACAATTTTGGCTTCCACATCCAGCGCCCCAACATCCTCAACTACAGCAGCAGCGTCAACAACAACTGATGCAGAAACAACAGCTCTGTCTGACACCACTACAACTACTCATGCAACAATATCTTTTGATTCCACAACCACCACTCTAATGTCAACCACTGACTCATCATCTACAACACTGTCTGACACCACTACAACTACTGATGCAACAACATCTTTTGATTCCACAACCACCACTCTAATGTCAACCACTGATGCATCAACTACAACTCTGTCTGACACAACTACAACTACTGATGCAACAAGTTTGACTTCCACAACCACACCTTCAGCACCTACGACTGTAGTAACAACATCAACAAAAATAGACGAATCAACCACAACATTGTCTGAACCCACATCAACAACGGATGCAACCACAATCTTGGCTTCCACCACCACACCTTTGACATCGACAAGTATAGCACCAGTATCAACAACTGATACAGCAACATCAACTATGCGTGACACCACAACAACTATTGATACAACAACAATTTTGACTTCCACATCCAATGCCGCAACATCCTCAACTACAGCAGCAGCATCAACAACAGCTGATGTAGAAACAACAACTCTGTCTGACACCACTACAACTACTGATGCAACATCATCTATTGATACAACAACAATTTTGACTTCCACATCCAATGCCGCAACATCCTCAACTACAGCAGCAGCATCAACAACAGCTGATGTAGAAACAACAACTCTGTCTGACACCACTACAACTACTGATGCAACATCATCTATTGATTCCACAAGCAGCCCGCTAATGTCAACCACTGACACATCAACTACAACTCTGTCTGACACAACTACAAATACAGATACAACTAAAATTTTTGCTTCCACAACCACAGCTGTGAAACTGACAACTATAGCACCAGCATCAACATCTGATGCAGCAACAACAAGTATGCCTGACACCACAACAACTATTGATACAACAACAATTTTGGCTTCCTCATCTAGCAACCCAACATCCTCAACTACAGCAGCAGCATCAACAACAACTGATGCAGAAACAACAACTCTGTCTGACACAACTACAACTACTGATGCTACAACAACTTTTGATTCCACAACCACCCATGTAATGTCAACCAATGATGCGTCAACCACATCTCTGTCTGACACCACTACAACTACTGATGGTACAAGTTTGACTTCCAGAACCACCCCTTCAGCATCTACGACTGTAGCAACAACTTCAACAAAAATAGACGAATCAACTACAACTTTGTCTGAACCCACAACAGCAACTGATGCAACCATAATCTTGGCTTCCACAACCACACCTGTGACATCGACAACTTTAGCACCAGTATCAACAACTGATACAGCAACAACAACTATGCGTGACACTACAACAACTATTGATACAACAACAATTTTGGCTTCCACATCCAGCGCCCCAACATCCTCAACTACAGCTGCAGCGTCAACAACAACTGATGCAGAAACAACAGCTCTGTCTGACACCACTACAACTACTCATGCAACAACATCTTTTGATTCCACAACCACCACTCTAATGTCAACCACTGACTCATCATCTACAACACTGTCTGACACAACTACAACTACTGATGCTACAACAACTTTTGATTCCACAACCACCCATGTATTGTCAACCACTGAAGCATCAACCACATCTCTGTCTGACACCACTACAACTACTGATGCAACAAGTTTGACCTCCACAACCACCCCTTCAGCATCTACGACTGTAGCAACAACATCAATGAAAATAGACGAATCAACCACAACTTTGTCTGAACCCACAACAGCAACTGATGCATCCACAATCTTGGCTTCCACAACCACACCTCTGACATCGACAACTATAGCACCAGTATCAACAACTGATGCAGCAACCACAACTCTGTCTGGCACCACTACAACTACTGATGCAACAACATCTTTTGATTCCAAAACCAGCACTCTAATGTCAACCACTGACACATCGACTACAACTCTGTCTGACACAACTACAAATACAGATACAACTACAATTTTTGCTTCCACAACCACAGCTGTGAAACTGACAACTATAGCACCAGCATCAACATCTGATGCAGCAACAACAAGTATGCCTGATACCACAACAACTATTGATACAACAACAATTTTGGCTTCCTCATCTAGCAACCCAACATCCTCAACTACAGCAGCAGCGTCAACAACAACTGATGCAGAAACAACAACTCTGTCTGACACCACTACAACTACTGATGCTACAAGTTTGACTTCCACAACCACCCCTTCAGCATCTACGACTGTAGCAACAACTTCAACAAAAATAGACGAATCAACTACAACTTTGTCTGAACCCACAACAGCAACTGATGCAACCACAATCTTGGCTTTCACAACCATACCTGTGACATCGACAACTATAGCACCAGTATCAACAACTGATGCAGCAACCACAACTCTGTCTGACACAACTACAACTACTGATGCTACAACAACTTTTGATTCCACAACCACCCATGTATTGTCAACCACTGAAGCATCAACCACATCTCTGTCTGACACCACTACAACTACTGATGCAACAAGTTTGACCTCCACAACCACCCCTTCAGCATCTACGACTGTAGCAACAACATCAACGAAAATAGACGAATCAACCACAACTTTGTCTGAACCCACAACAGCAACTGATGCATCCACAATCTTGGCTTCCACAACCACACCTCTGACATCGACAACTATAGCACCAGTATCAACAACTGATGCAGCAACCACAACTCTGTCTGGCACCACTACAACTACTGATGCAACAACATCTTTTGATTCCAAAACCAGCACTCTAATGTCAACCACTGACACATCGACTACAACTCTGTCTGACACAACTACAAATACAGATACAACTACAATTTTTGCTTCCACAACCACAGCTGTGAAACTGACAACTATAGCACCAGCATCAACATCTGATGCAGCAACAACAAGTATGCCTGACACCACAACAACTATTGATACAACAACAATTTTGGCTTCCTCATCTAGCAACCCAACATCCTCAACTACAGCAGCAGCGTCAACAACAACTGATGCAGAAACAACAACTCTGTCTGACACCACTACAACTACTGATGCTACAAGTTTGACTTCCACAACCACCCCTTCAGCATCTACGACTGTAGCAACAACTTCAACAAAAATAGACGAATCAACTACAACTTTGTCTGAACCCACAACAGCAACTGATGCAACCACAATCTTGGCTTCCACAACCATACCTGTGACATCGACAACTATAGCACCAGTATCAACAACTGATGCAGCAACCACAACTCTGTCTGGCACCACTACAACTACTGATGCAACAACATCTTTTGATTCCACAACTACCCATCTTATGTCAACCAGTGACGCATCAACTTCAACTCTGTCTGACACAACTATTGATGCAACAACATCTTTTGATTCCACAAGCACCCCGCTAATGTCAACCACTGATGCATCAACCACAACTCTGTCTGACACCACAACAACTACTGATGCTACGACAACTTTTGATTCCACAACCACCCCTCTAATGTCAATCACTGATGCATCAACTACAACTCTGTCTGACACAACTACAACTACTGATGCAGCAAGTTTGACTTCCACAACCACCCCTTCAGCACCTACGACTGTAGTAACAACGTCAACAAAAATAGACGAATCAACCACAACATTGTCTGAACCCACATCAACAACGGATGCAACCACAATCTTGGCTTCCACCACCACACCTTTGACATCGACAAGTATAGCACCAGTATCAACAAATGATACAGCAACATCAACTATGCGTGACACCACAACAACTATTGATACAACAACAATTTTGGCTTCCACATCCAGCGCCCCAACATCCTCAACTACAGCTGCAGCGTCAACAACAACTGATGCAGAAACAACAGCTCTGTCTGACACCACTACAACTACTCATGCAACAACATCTTTTGATTCCACAACCACCACTCTAATGTCAACCACTGACTCATCATCTACAACACTGTCTGACACAACTACAACTACTGATGCTACAACAACTTTTGATTCCACAACCACCCATGTATTGTCAACCACTGAAGCATCAACCACATCTCTGTCTGACACCACTACAACTACTGATGCAACAAGTTTGACTTCCACAACCACCCCTTCGGCATCTACGACTGTAGCAACAACATCAACGGAAATAGACGAATCAACCACAACTTTGTCTGAACCCACAACAGCAACTGATGCATCCACAATCTTGGCTTCCACAACCACACCTCTGACATCGACAACTATAGCACCAGTATCAACAACTGATGCAGCAACCACAACTCTATCTGGCACCACTACAACTACTGATGCAACAACATCTTTTGATTCCAAAACCAGCACTCTAATGTCAACCACTGACACATCGACTACAACTCTGTCTGACACAACTACAAATACAGATACAACTACAATTTTTGCTTCCACAACCACAGCTGTGAAACTGACAACTATAGCACCAGCATCAACATCTGATGCAGCAACAACAAGTATGCCTGACACCACAACAACTATTGATACAACAACAATTTTGGCTTCCTCATCTAGCAACCCAACATCCTCAACTACAGCAGCAGCGTCAACAACAACTGATGCAACAAGTTTGACTTCCACAACCACCCCTTCAGCATCTACGACTGTAGCAACAACATCAACGAAAATAGACGAATCAACCACAACTTTGTCTGAACCCACAACAGCAACTGATGCATCCACAATCTTGGCTTCCACAACCACACCTCTGACATCGACAACTATAGCACCAGTGTCAACAACTGATGCAGCAACCACAACTCTGTCTGACACAACTACAACTACTGATGCTACAACAACTTTTGATTCCACAACCACCCATGTATTGTCAACCACTGAAGCATCAACCACATCTCTGTCTGACACCACTACAACTACTGATGCAACAAGTTTGACCTCCACAACCACCCCTTCAGCATCTACGACTGTAGCAACAACATCAACGAAAATAGACGAATCAACCACAACTTTGTCTGAACCCACAACAGCAACTGATGCATCCACAATCTTGGCTTCCACAACCACACCTCTGACATCGACAACTATAGCACCAGTATCAACAACTGATGCAGCAACCACAACTCTGTCTGGCACCACTACAACTACTGATGCAACAACATCTTTTGATTCCAAAACCAGCACTCTAATGTCAACCACTGACACATCGACTACAACTCTGTCTGACACAACTACAAATACAGATACAACTACAATTTTTGCTTCCACAACCACAGCTGTGAAACTGACAACTATAGCACCAGCATCAACATCTGATGCAGCAACAACAAGTATGCCTGACACCACAACAACTATTGATACAACAACAATTTTGGCTTCCTCATCTAGCAACCCAACATCCTCAACTACAGCAGCAGCGTCAACAACAACTGATGCAGAAACAACAACTCTGTCTGACACCACTACAACTACTGATGCTACAAGTTTGACTTCCACAACCACCCCTTCAGCATCTACGACTGTAGCAACAACTTCAACAAAAATAGACGAATCAACTACAACTTTGTCTGAACCCACAACAGCAACTGATGCAACCACAATCTTGGCTTCCACAACCATACCTGTGACATCGACAACTATAGCACCAGTATCAACAACTGATGCAGCAACCACAACTCTGTCTGGCACCACTACAACTACTGATGCAACAACATCTTTTGATTCCACAACTACCCATCTTATGTCAACCAGTGACGCATCAACTTCAACTCTGTCTGACACAACTATTGATGCAACAACATCTTTTGATTCCACAAGCACCCCGCTAATGTCAACCACTGATGCATCAACCACAACTCTGTCTGACACCACAACAACTACTGATGCTACGACAACTTTTGATTCCACAACCACCCCTCTAATGTCAATCACTGATGCATCAACTACAACTCTGTCTGACACAACTACAACTACTGATGCAGCAAGTTTGACTTCCACAACCACCCCTTCAGCACCTACGACTGTAGTAACAACGTCAACAAAAATAGACGAATCAACCACAACATTGTCTGAACCCACATCAACAACGGATGCAACCACAATCTTGGCTTCCACCACCACACCTTTGACATCGACAAGTATAGCACCAGTATCAACAAATGATACAGCAACATCAACTATGCGTGACACCACAACAACTATTGATACAACAACAATTTTGGCTTCCACATCCAGCGCCCCAACATCCTCAACTACAGCTGCAGCGTCAACAACAACTGATGCAGAAACAACAGCTCTGTCTGACACCACTACAACTACTCATGCAACAACATCCTTTGATTCCACAACCACCACTCTAATGTCAACCACTGACTCATCATCTACAACACTGTCTGACACAACTACAACTACTGATGCTACAACAACTTTTGATTCCACAACCACCCATGTATTGTCAACCACTGAAGCATCAACCACATCTCTGTCTGACACCACTACAACTACTGATGCAACAAGTTTGACTTCCACAACCACCCCTTCGGCATCTACGACTGTAGCAACAACATCAACGAAAATAGACGAATCAACCACAACTTTGTCTGAACCCACAACAGCAACTGATGCATCCACAATCTTGGCTTCCACAACCACACCTCTGACATCGACAACTATAGCACCAGTATCAACAACTGATGCAGCAACCACAACTCTGTCTGGCACCACTACAACTACTGATGCAACAACATCTTTTGATTCCAAAACCAGCACTCTAATGTCAACCACTGACACATCGACTACAACTCTGTCTGACACAACTACAAATACAGATACAACTACAATTTTTGCTTCCACAACCACAGCTGTGAAACTGACAACTATAGCACCAGCATCAACATCTGATGCAGCAACAACAAGTATGCCTGACACCACAACAACTATTGATACAACAACAATTTTGGCTTCCTCATCTAGCAACCCAACATCCTCAACTACAGCAGCAGCGTCAACAACAACTGATGCAACAAGTTTGACTTCCACAACCACCCCTTCAGCATCTACGACTGTAGCAACAACATCAACGAAAATAGACGAATCAACCACAACTTTGTCTGAACCCACAACAGCAACTGATGCATCCACAATCTTGGCTTCCACAACCACACCTCTGACATCGACAACTATAGCACCAGTATCAACAACTGATGCAGCAACCACAACTCTGTCTGACACAACTACAACTACTGATGCTACAACAACTTTTGATTCCACAACCACCCATGTATTGTCAACCACTGAAGCATCAACCACATCTCTGTCTGACACCACTACAACTACTGATGCAACAAGTTTGACCTCCACAACCACCCCTTCAGCATCTACGACTGTAGCAACAACATCAACGAAAATAGACGAATCAACCACAACTTTGTCTGAACCCACAACAGCAACTGATGCATCCACAATCTTGGCTTCCACAACCACACCTCTGACATCGACAACTATAGCACCAGTATCAACAACTGATGCAGCAACCACAACTCTGTCTGGCACCACTACAACTACTGATGCAACAACATCTTTTGATTCCAAAACCAGCACTCTAATGTCAACCACTGACACATCGACTACAACTCTGTCTGACACAACTACAAATACAGATACAACTACAATTTTTGCTTCCACAACCACAGCTGTGAAACTGACAACTATAGCACCAGCATCAACATCTGATGCAGCAACAACAAGTATGCCTGACACCACAACAACTATTGATACAACAACAATTTTGGCTTCCTCATCTAGCAACCCAACATCCTCAACTACAGCAGCAGCGTCAACAACAACTGATGCAGAAACAACAACTCTGTCTGACACCACTACAACTACTGATGCTACAAGTTTGACTTCCACAACCACCCCTTCAGCATCTACGACTGTAGCAACAACTTCAACAAAAATAGACGAATCAACTACAACTTTGTCTGAACCCACAACAGCAACTGATGCAACCACAATCTTGGCTTCCACAACCATACCTGTGACATCGACAACTATAGCACCAGTATCAACAACTGATGCAGCAACCACAACTCTGTCTGGCACCACTACAACTACTGATGCAACAACATCTTTTGATTCCACAACTACCCATCTTATGTCAACCAGTGACGCATCAACTTCAACTCTGTCTGACACAACTATTGATGCAACAACATCTTTTGATTCCACAAGCACCCCGCTAATGTCAACCACTGATGCATCAACCACAACTCTGTCTGACACCACAACAACTACTGATGCTACGACAACTTTTGATTCCACAACCACCCCTCTAATGTCAATCACTGATGCATCAACTACAACTCTGTCTGACACAACTACAACTACTGATGCAGCAAGTTTGACTTCCACAACCACCCCTTCAGCACCTACGACTGTAGTAACAACGTCAACAAAAATAGACGAATCAACCACAACATTGTCTGAACCCACATCAACAACGGATGCAACCACAATCTTGGCTTCCACCACCACACCTTTGACATCGACAAGTATAGCACCAGTATCAACAAATGATACAGCAACATCAACTATGCGTGACACCACAACAACTATTGATACAACAACAATTTTGGCTTCCACATCCAGCGCCCCAACATCCTCAACTACAGCTGCAGCGTCAACAACAACTGATGCAGAAACAACAGCTCTGTCTGACACCACTACAACTACTCATGCAACAACATCTTTTGATTCCACAACCACCACTCTAATGTCAACCACTGACTCATCATCTACAACACTGTCTGACACAACTACAACTACTGATGCTACAACAACTTTTGATTCCACAACCACCCATGTATTGTCAACCACTGAAGCATCAACCACATCTCTGTCTGACACCACTACAACTACTGATGCAACAAGTTTGACTTCCACAACCACCCCTTCGGCATCTACGACTGTAGCAACAACATCAACGAAAATAGACGAATCAACCACAACTTTGTCTGAACCCACAACAGCAACTGATGCATCCACAATCTTGGCTTCCACAACCACACCTCTGACATCGACAACTATAGCACCAGTATCAACAACTGATGCAGCAACCACAACTCTGTCTGGCACCACTACAACTACTGATGCAACAACATCTTTTGATTCCAAAACCAGCACTCTAATGTCAACCACTGACACATCGACTACAACTCTGTCTGACACAACTATTGATGCAACAACATCTTTTGATTCCACAAGCACCCCGCTAATGTCAACAACTGATGCATCAACCACAACTCTGTCTGACACCACAACAACTACTGATGCTACGACAACTTTTGATTCCACAACCACCCCTCTAATGTCAACCACTGATGCATCAACTACAACTCTGTCTGACACAACTACAACTACTGATGCAGCAAGTTTGACTTCCACAACCACCCCTTCAGCACCTACGACTGTAGTAACAACATCAACAAAAATAGACGAATCAACCACAACATTGTCTGAACCCACATCAACAACGGATGCAACCACAATCTTGGCTTCCACCACCACACCTTTGACATCGACAAGTATAGCACCAGTATCAACAACTGATACAGCAACATCAACTATGCGTGACACCACAACAACTATTGATACAACAACAATTTTGACTTCCACATCCAATTCCGCAACATCCTCAACTACAGCAGCAGCATCAACAACAGCTGATGTAGAAACAACAACTCTGTCTGACACCACTACAACTACTGATGCAACAACATCTATTGATTCCACAAGCAGCCCGCTAATGTCAACCACTGATGCATCAACTACAACTCTGTCTGGCACCACTAAAACTACAGCTGCAACAACATCTTTTGATTCCACAACCAGCACTCTAATGTCAACCACTGACACATCAACTACAACTCTGTCTGACACAACTACAAATACAGATACAACTAAAAATTTTGCTTCCACAACCACAGCTGTGAAACTGACAACTATAGCACCAGCATCAACATCTGATGCAGCAACAACAAGTATGTCTGACACCACAACAACTATTGATACAACAACAATTTTGGCTTCCTCATCTAGCAACCCAACATCCTCAACTACAGCAGCAGCGTCAACAACAACTGATGCAGAAACAACAACTCTGTCTGACACAACTACAACTACTGATGCTACAACAACTTTTGATTCCACAACCACCCCTCTAATGTCAACCACTGATGCATCAACTACAACTCTCTCTGACAGAACTACAACTACTGATGCAACAAGTTTGACTTCCACAACCACCCCTTCAGCACCTACGACTGTAGCAACAACATCAACAAAAACAGACGTATCAACCACAGCATTGTCTGAACCCACAACAGCAAATGATGCAACCTCAGTTTTGGCTTTTACAACCACCTTTCCAACATCCTCAACTGTTGAACCAACATCAACAACATCTGATGCAGCAACAACTACTCTGTCTGACACCACATCAACAATTGATGGAAACACAATCTTGGCTTCCACAACCACACCTCTGATATCGACAACTTTAGCACCAGTATCAACAACTGATACAGCAACAACAACTATGCGTGACACCACAACAACTATTGATACAACAACAATTTTGGCTTCCACATCCAGCGCCCCAACATCCTCAACCACAGCTGCAGCGTCAACAACAACTGATGCAGAAACAACAACTCTATCTGACACAACTACAACTACTGATGCTACAACAACTTTTGATTCCACAACCACCCATGTAATGTCAACCAATGATGCGTCAACCACATCTCTGTCTGACACCACTACAACTACTGATGGTACAAGTTTGACTTCCAGAACCACCCCTTCAGCATCTACGACTGTAGCAACAACTTCAACAAAAATAGACGAATCAACTACAACTTTGTCTGAACCCACAACAGCAACTGATGCAACCATAATCTTGGCTTCCACAACCACACCTGTGACATCGACAACTTTAGCACCAGTATCAACAACTGATACAGCAACAACAACTATGCGTGACACCACAACAACTATTGATACAACAACAATTTTGGCTTCCACATCCAGCGCCCCAACATCCTCAACTACAGCTGCAGCGTCAACAACAACTGATGCAGAAACAACAGCTCTGTCTGACACCACTACAACTACTCATGCAACAACATCTTTTGATTCCACAACCACCACTCTAATGTCAACCACTGACTCATCATCTACAACACTGTCTGACACAACTACAACTACTGATGCTACAACAACTTTTGATTCCACAACCACCCATGTATTGTCAACCACTGAAGCATCAACCACATCTCTGTCTGACACCACTACAACTACTGATGCAACAAGTTTGACCTCCACAACCACCCCTTCAGCATCTACGACTGTAGCAACAACATCAACGAAAATAGACGAATCAACCACAACTTTGTCTGAACCCACAACAGCAACTGATGCATCCACAATCTTGGCTTCCACAACCACACCTCTGACATCGACAACTATAGCACCAGTATCAACAACTGATGCAGCAACCACAACTCTGTCTGGCACCACTACAACTACTGATGCAACAACATCTTTTGATTCCAAAACCAGCACTCTAATGTCAACCACTGACACATCGACTACAACTCTGTCTGACACAACTACAAATACAGATACAACTACAATTTTTGCTTCCACAACCACAGCTGTGAAACTGACAACTATAGCACCAGCATCAACATCTGATGCAGCAACAACAAGTATGCCTGATACCACAACAACTATTGATACAACAACAATTTTGGCTTCCTCATCTAGCAACCCAACATCCTCAACTACAGCAGCAGCGTCAACAACAACTGATGCAGAAACAACAACTCTGTCTGACACCACTACAACTACTGATGCTACAAGTTTGACTTCCACAACCACCCCTTCAGCATCTACGACTGTAGCAACAACTTCAACAAAAATAGACGAATCAACTACAACTTTGTCTGAACCCACAACAGCAACTGATGCAACCACAATCTTGGCTTTCACAACCATACCTGTGACATCGACAACTATAGCACCAGTATCAACAACTGATGCAGCAACCACAACTCTGTCTGACACAACTACAACTACTGATGCTACAACAACTTTTGATTCCACAACCACCCATGTATTGTCAACCACTGAAGCATCAACCACATCTCTGTCTGACACCACTACAACTACTGATGCAACAAGTTTGACCTCCACAACCACCCCTTCAGCATCTACGACTGTAGCAACAACATCAACGAAAATAGACGAATCAACCACAACTTTGTCTGAACCCACAACAGCAACTGATGCATCCACAATCTTGGCTTCCACAACCACACCTCTGACATCGACAACTATAGCACCAGTATCAACAACTGATGCAGCAACCACAACTCTGTCTGGCACCACTACAACTACTGATGCAACAACATCTTTTGATTCCAAAACCAGCACTCTAATGTCAACCACTGACACATCGACTACAACTCTGTCTGACACAACTACAAATACAGATACAACTACAATTTTTGCTTCCACAACCACAGCTGTGAAACTGACAACTATAGCACCAGCATCAACATCTGATGCAGCAACAACAAGTATGCCTGACACCACAACAACTATTGATACAACAACAATTTTGGCTTCCTCATCTAGCAACCCAACATCCTCAACTACAGCAGCAGCGTCAACAACAACTGATGCAGAAACAACAACTCTGTCTGACACCACTACAACTACTGATGCTACAAGTTTGACTTCCACAACCACCCCTTCAGCATCTACGACTGTAGCAACAACTTCAACAAAAATAGACGAATCAACTACAACTTTGTCTGAACCCACAACAGCAACTGATGCAACCACAATCTTGGCTTCCACAACCATACCTGTGACATCGACAACTATAGCACCAGTATCAACAACTGATGCAGCAACCACAACTCTGTCTGGCACCACTACAACTACTGATGCAACAACATCTTTTGATTCCACAACTACCCATCTTATGTCAACCAGTGACGCATCAACTTCAACTCTGTCTGACACAACTATTGATGCAACAACATCTTTTGATTCCACAAGCACCCCGCTAATGTCAACCACTGATGCATCAACCACAACTCTGTCTGACACCACAACAACTACTGATGCTACGGCAACTTTTGATTCCACAACCACCCCTCTAATGTCAATCACTGATGCATCAACTACAACTCTGTCTGACACAACTACAACTACTGATGCAGCAAGTTTGACTTCCACAACCACCCCTTCAGCACCTACGACTGTAGTAACAACGTCAACAAAAATAGACGAATCAACCACAACATTGTCTGAACCCACATCAACAACGGATGCAACCACAATCTTGGCTTCCACCACCACACCTTTGACATCGACAAGTATAGCACCAGTATCAACAAATGATACAGCAACATCAACTATGCGTGACACCACAACAACTATTGATACAACAACAATTTTGGCTTCCACATCCAGCGCCCCAACATCCTCAACTACAGCTGCAGCGTCAACAACAACTGATGCAGAAACAACAGCTCTGTCTGACACCACTACAACTACTCATGCAACAACATCTTTTGATTCCACAACCACCACTCTAATGTCAACCACTGACTCATCATCTACAACACTGTCTGACACAACTACAACTACTGATGCTACAACAACTTTTGATTCCACAACCACCCATGTATTGTCAACCACTGAAGCATCAACCACATCTCTGTCTGACACCACTACAACTACTGATGCAACAAGTTTGACTTCCACAACCACCCCTTCGGCATCTACGACTGTAGCAACAACATCAACGAAAATAGACGAATCAACCACAACTTTGTCTGAACCCACAACAGCAACTGATGCATCCACAATCTTGGCTTCCACAACCACACCTCTGACATCGACAACTATAGCACCAGTATCAACAACTGATGCAGCAACCACAACTCTGTCTGGCACCACTACAACTACTGATGCAACAACATCTTTTGATTCCAAAACCAGCACTCTAATGTCAACCACTGACACATCGACTACAACTCTGTCTGACACAACTACAAATACAGATACAACTACAATTTTTGCTTCCACAACCACAGCTGTGAAACTGACAACTATAGCACCAGCATCAACATCTGATGCAGCAACAACAAGTATGCCTGACACCACAACAACTATTGATACAACAATAATTTTGGCTTCCTCATCTAGCAACCCAACATCCTCAACTACAGCAGCAGCGTCAACAACAACTGATGCAACAAGTTTGACTTCCACAACCACCCCTTCAGCATCTACGACTGTAGCAACAACATCAACGAAAATAGACGAATCAACCACAACTTTGTCTGAACCCACAACAGCAACTGGTGCATCCACAATCTTGGCTTCCACAACCACACCTCTGACATCGACAACTATAGCACCAGTATCAACAACTGATGCAGCAACCACAACTCTGTCTGACACAACTACAACTACTGATGCTACAACAACTTTTGATTCCACAACCACCCATGTATTGTCAACCACTGAAGCATCAACCACATCTCTGTCTGACACCACTACAACTACTGATGCAACAAGTTTGACCTCCACAACCACCCCTTCAGCATCTACGACTGTAGCAACAACATCAACGAAAATAGACGAATCAACCACAACTTTGTCTGAACCCACAACAGCAACTGATGCATCCACAATCTTGGCTTCCACAACCACATCTCTGACATCGACAACTATAGCACCAGTATCAACAACTGATGCAGCAACCACAACTCTGTCTGGCACCACTACAACTACTGATGCAACAACATCTTTTGATTCCAAAACCAGCACTCTAATGTCAACCACTGACACATCGACTACAACTCTGTCTGACACAACTACAAATACAGATACAACTACAATTTTTGCTTCCACAACCACAGCTGTGAAACTGACAACTATAGCACCAGCATCAACATCTGATGCAGCAACAACAAGTATGCCTGACACCACAACAACTATTGATACAACAACAATTTTGGCTTCCTCATCTAGCAACCCAACATCCTCAACTACAGCAGCAGCGTCAACAACAACTGATGCAGAAACAACAACTCTGTCTGACACCACTACAACTACTGATGCTACAAGTTTGACTTCCACAACCACCCCTTCAGCATCTACGACTGTAGCAACAACTTCAACAAAAATAGACGAATCAACTACAACTTTGTCTGAACCCACAACAGCAACTGATGCAACCACAATCTTGGCTTCCACAACCATACCTGTGACATCGACAACTATAGCACCAGTATCAACAACTGATGCAGCAACCACAACTCTGTCTGGCACCACTACAACTACTGATGCAACAACATCTTTTGATTCCACAACTACCCATCTTATGTCAACCAGTGACGCATCAACTTCAACTCTGTCTGACACAACTATTGATGCAACAACATCTTTTGATTCCACAAGCACCCCGCTAATGTCAACCACTGATGCATCAACCACAACTCTGTCTGACACCACAACAACTACTGATGCTACGACAACTTTTGATTCCACAACCACCCCTCTAATGTCAATCACTGATGCATCAACTACAACTCTGTCTGACACAACTACAACTACTGATGCAGCAAGTTTGACTTCCACAACCACCCCTTCAGCACCTACGACTGTAGTAACAACGTCAACAAAAATAGACGAATCAACCACAACATTGTCTGAACCCACATCAACAACGGATGCAACCACAATCTTGGCTTCCACCACCACACCTTTGACATCGACAAGTATAGCACCAGTATCAACAAATGATACAGCAACATCAACTATGCGTGACACCACAACAACTATTGATACAACAACAATTTTGGCTTCCACATCCAGCGCCCCAACATCCTCAACTACAGCTGCAGCGTCAACAACAACTGATGCAGAAACAACAGCTCTGTCTGACACCACTACAACTACTCATGCAACAACATCTTTTGATTCCACAACCACCACTCTAATGTCAACCACTGACTCATCATCTACAACACTGTCTGACACAACTACAACTACTGATGCTACAACAACTTTTGATTCCACAACCACCCATGTATTGTCAACCACTGAAGCATCAACCACATCTCTGTCTGACACCACTACAACTACTGATGCAACAAGTTTGACTTCCACAACCACCCCTTCGGCATCTACGACTGTAGCAACAACATCAACGAAAATAGACGAATCAACCACAACTTTGTCTGAACCCACAACAGCAACTGATGCATCCACAATCTTGGCTTCCACAACCAGACCTCTGACATCGACAACTATAGCACCAGTATCAACAACTGATGCAGCAACCACAACTCTGTCTGGCACCACTACAACTACTGATGCAACAACATCTTTTGATTCCAAAACCAGCACTCTAATGTCAACCACTGACACATCGACTACAACTCTGTCTGACACAACTACAAATACAGATACAACTACAATTTTTGCTTCCACAACCACAGTTGTGAAACTGACAACTATAGCACCAGCATCAACATCTGATGCAGCAACAACAAGTATGCCTGACACCACAACAACTATTGATACAACAACAATTTTGGCTTCCTCATCTAGCAACCCAACATCCTCAACTACAGCAGCAGCGTCAACAACAACTGATGCAACAAGTTTGACTTCCACAACCACCCCTTCAGCATCTACGACTGTAGCAACAACATCAACGAAAATAGACGAATCAACCACAACTTTGTCTGAACCCACAACAGCAACTGATGCATCCACAATCTTGGCTTCCACAACCACACCTCTGACATCGACAACTATAGCACCAGTATCAACAACTGATGCAGCAACCACAACTCTGTCTGGCACCAATACAACTACTGATGCAACAACATCTTTTGATTCCAAAACCAGCACTCTAATGTCAACCACTGACACATCGACTACAACTCTGTCTGACACAACTACAAATACAGATACAACTACAATTTTTGCTTCCACAACCACAGCTGTGAAACTGACAACTATAGCACCAGCATCAACATCTGATGCAGCAACAACAAGTATGCCTGACACCACAACAACTATTGATACAACAACAATTTTGGCTTCCTCATCTAGCAACCCAACATCCTCAACTACAGCAGCAGCGTCAACAACAACTGATGCAGAAACAACAACTCTGTCTGACACCACTACAACTACTGATGCTACACGTTTGACTTCCACAACCACCCCTCCAGCATCTACGACTGTAGCAACAACTTCAACAAAAATAGACGAATCAACTACAACTTTGTCTGAACCCACAACAGCAACTGATGCAACCACAATCTTGGCTTCCACAACCACACCTGTGACATCGACAACTATAGCACCAGTATCAACAACTGATGCAGCAACCACAACTCTGTCTGGCACCACTACAACTACTGATGCAACAACATCTTTTGATTCCACAACTACCCATCTTATGTCAACCAGTTATGCATCAACTTCAACTCTGTCTGACACAACTATTGATGCAACAACATCTTTTGATTCCACAAGCACCCCGCTAATGTCAACAACTGATGCATCAACCACAACTCTGTCTGACACCACAACAACTACTGATGCTACGACAACTTTTGATTCCACAACCACCCCTCTAATGTCAACCACTGATGCATCAACTACAACTCTGTCTGACACAACTACAACTACTGATGCAGCAAGTTTGACTTCCACAACCACCCCTTCAGCACCTACGACTGTTGCAACAACATCAACAAAAATAGAAGAATCAACCACAGCCTTGACTGAAACCACAACTGCAAATGATGCAACCTCAGCTTTGGCTTTTACAACCACCTTTCCAACATCCTCAACTGTTGAACCAACATCAACAACATCTGATGCAGCAACCACTACTCTGTCTGACACCACATCAACAATTGATGCAAACACAATCTTGGCTTCCACAACCACACCTCTTACATCGACAACTTTAGCACCAGTAACAACAACTGATACAGCAACAACAACTATACGTGACACCACAACAACTATTGATACAACAACAATTTTGGCTTCCACATCCAGCACCCCAACATCGTCAACTACAGCAGCAGCGTCAACAACAACTGATGCAGAAACACCAACTCTGTCTGACACCACTACAACTACTGATGCAACAACATCTTTTGATTCCACAACCACCATTCTAATGTCAACCACTGATGCATCAACTACAACTCTGTCTGACACAACTACAACTACTGATGCAACAAGTTTGACTTCCACAACCACCCCTTCAGCACCTACGACTGTAGTAACAACATCAACAAAAATAGACGAATCAACCACAACATTGTCTGAACCCACATCAACAACGGATGCAACCACAATCTTGGCTTCCACCACCACACCTTTGACATCGACAAGTATAGCACCAGTATCAACAACTGATACAGCAACATCAACTATGCGTGACACCACAACAACTATTGATACAACAACAATTTTGACTTCAACATCCAATGCCGCAACATCCTCAACTACAGCAGCAGCATCAACAACAGCTGATGTAGAAACAACAACTCTGTCTGACACCACTACAACTACTGATGCAACATCATCTATTGATTCCACAAGCAGCCCGCTAATGTCAACCACTGACACATCAACTACAACTCTGTCTGACACAACTACAAATACAGATACAACTAAAATTTTTGCTTCCACAACCACAGCTGTGAAACTGACATCTATAGCACCAGCATCAACATCTGATGCAGCAACAACAAGTATGCCTGACACCACAACAACTATTGATACAACAACAATTTTGGCTTCCTCATCTAGCAACCCAACATCCTCAACTACAGCAGCAGCGTCAACAACAACTGATGCAGAAACAACAACGCTTTCTGACACAACTACAACTACTGATGCTACAACAACTTTTGATTCCACAACCACCCATGTAATGTCAACCAATGATGCGTCAACCACATCTCTGTCTGACACCACTACAACTACTGATGGTACAAGTTTGACTTCCAGAACCACCCCTTCAGCATCTACGACTGTAGCAACAACTTCAACAAAAATAGACGAATCAACTACAACTTTGTCTGAACCCACAACAGCAACTGATGCAACCATAATCTTGGCTTCCACAACCACACCTGTGACATCGACAACTTTAGCACCAGTATCAACAACTGATACAGCAACAACAACTATGCGTGACACCACAACAACTATTGATACAACAACAATTTTGGCTTCCACATCCAGCGCCCCAACATCCTCAACTACAGCTGCAGCGTCAACAACAACTGATGCAGAAACAACAGCTCTGTCTGACACCACTACAACTACTCATGCAACAACATCTTTTGATTCCACAACCACCACTCTAATGTCAACCACTGACTCATCATCTACAACACTGTCTGACACAACTACAACTACTGATGCTACAACAACTTTTGATTCCACAACCACCCATGTATTGGCAACCACTGAAACATCAACCACATCTCTGTCTGACACCACTACAACTACTGATGCAACAAGTTTGACTTCCACAACCACCCCTTCAGCATCTACGACTGTAGCAACAACATCAACGAAAATAGACGAATCAACCACAACTTTGTCTGAACCCACAACAGCAACTGATGCATCCACAATCTTGGCTTCCACAACCACACCTCTGACATCGACAACTATAGCACCAGTATCAACAACTGATGCAGCAACCACAACTCTGTCTGGCACCACTACAACTACTGATGCAACAACATCTTTTGATTCCAAAACCAGCACTCTAATGTCAACCACTGACACATCGACTACAACTCTGTCTGACACAACTACAAATACAGATACAACTACAATTTTTGCTTCCACAACCACAGCTGTGAAACTGACAACTATAGCACCAGCATCAACATCTGATGCAGCAACAACAAGTATGCCTGACACCACAACAACTATTGATACAACAACAATTTTGGCTTCCTCATCTAGCAACCCAATATCCTCAACTACAGCAGCAGCGTCAACAACAACTGATGCAGAAACAACAACTCTGTCTGACACCACTACAACTACTGATGCAACAACATCTTTTGATTCCACAACCAGCACTCTAATGTCAACCACTGACACATCGACTACAACTCTGTCTGACGCAACTACAAATACAGATACAACTAAAATTTTTGCTTCCACAACCACAGCTGTGAAACTGACAACTATATCACCAGCATCAACATCTGATGCAGCAACAACAAGTATGACTGACACCACAACAACTATTGATACAACAACAATTTTGGCTTCCTCATCTAGCAACTCAACATCCTCAACAACAGCAGCAGCGTCAACAACAACTGATGCAGACACTACTCTGTTTGACACCACATCAACAACTGATGCAAACACAATCTTGGCTTCCACAACCACACCTCTGACATCGACTACTTTAGCACCAGTATCAACAACTGATACAGCAACAACAACGATGCGTGACACCACAACAACTATTGATACAACAATTTTGCCTTCCACATCCAGCGCCCCAACATCCTCAACTACAGCAGCAGCGTCAACAACAACTGATGCAGAAACAACAACTCTGTCTGACACCACTACAACTACTGATGCTTCAAGTTTGACAACCAGAACCACCCCTTCAGCATCTACGACTGTAGCAACAACATCAACAAAAATAGATGAATCAATTACAACTTTGTCTGAACCCACAACAGCAACTGATGCAACCACAATCTTGGCTTCCACAGCCACACCTCTGACATCGACAACTATAGCACCAGTATCAACAACTGATGCAGCAATCACAACTCTGTCTGGCACCACTACAGCTACTGATGCAACAACATCTTTTGATTCCAAAACTACCCATCTAATGTCAACCAGTAGCGCATCAACTACAACTCTGTCTGACACAACTAAAACTACTGATGCAACAACATCTTTTGATTCCACAAGCACCCCGCTAATGTCAACAACTGATTTATCAACCACAAGTCTGTCTGACACCACAACAACTACTGATGCTACAATAACTTTTGATTCCACAACCACCCCTCTAATGTCAACCACTGATGCACCAACTACAACTCTCTCTGAGAGAACTACAACTACTGATGCAACAAGTTTGACTTCCACAACCACCCCTTCAGCACCTACGACTGTAGCAACAACATCAACAAAAATAGACGTATCAACCAAAGCATTGTCTGAACCCACAACAGCAAATGATGCAACCTCAGTTTTGGCTTTTACAACCACCTTTCCAACATCCTCAACTGTTGAACCAACATCAACAACATCTGATGCAGCAACAACTACTCTGTCTGACACCACATCAACAATTGATGGAAACACAATCTTGGCTTCCACAACCACACCTCTGACATCGACAACTTTAGCACCAGTATCAACAACTGATACAGCAACAACAACTATGCGTGGCACCACAACAACTATTGATACAACAATTTTGGCTTCCACATCCAGCGCCCCAACATCCTCAACTACAGCTGCAGCGTCAACAACAACTGATGCAGAAACAACAACTCTGTCTGACACCACTACAACTACTCATGCAACAACATCTTTTGATTCCACAACCACCACTCTAATGTCAACCACTGACTCATCATCTACAACACTGTCTGACACAACTACAACTACTGATGCTACAACAACTTTTGATTCCACAACCACCCATGTATTGTCAACCACTGAAGCATCAACCACATCTCTGTCTGACACCACTACAACTACTGATGCAACAAGTTTGACTTCCACAACCACCCCTTCAGCATCTACGACTGTAGCAACAACATCAACGAAAATAGACGAATCAACCACAACTTTGTCTGAACCCACAACAGCAACTGATGCATCCACAATCTTGGCTTCCACAACCACACCTCTGACATCGACAACTATAGCACCAGTATCAACAACTGATGCAGCAACCACAACTCTGTCTGGCTCCACTACAACTACTGATGCAACAACATCTTTTGATTCCAAAACCAGCACTCTAATGTCAACCACTGACACATCGACTACAACTCTGTCTGACACAACTACAAATACAGATACAACTACAATTTTTGCTTCCACAACCACCCCTTCAGCACCTACGACTGTAGCAACAACATCAACAAAAACAGACGTATCAACCACAGCATTGTCTGAACCCACAACAGCAAATGATGCAACCTCAGTTTTGGCTTTTACAACCACCTTTCCAACATCCTCAACTGTTGAACCAACATCAACAACATCTGATGCAGCAACAACTACTCTGTCTGACACCACATCAACAATTGATGGAAACACAATCTTGGCTTCCACAACCACACCTCTGATATCGACAACTTTAGCACCAGTATCAACAACTGATACAGCAACAACAACTATGCGTGACACCACAACAACTATTGATACAACAACAATTTTGGCTTCCACATCCAGCGCCCCAACATCCTCAACCACAGCTGCAGCGTCAACAACAACTGATGCAGAAACAACAACTCTGTCTGACACCACTACAACTACTCATGCAACAACATCTTTTGATTCCACAACCACCACTCTAATGTCAACCACTGACACATCATCTACAACACTGTCTGACACAACTACAACTACTGATGCTACAACAACTTTTGATTCCACAACCACCCATGTATTGTCAACCACTGAAGCATCAACCACATCTCTGTCTGACACCACTACAACTACTGATGCAACAAGTTTGACTTCCACAACCACCCCTTCAGCATCTACGACTGTATCAACAACATCAACGAAAATAGACGAAACAAGCACAACTTTGTCTGAACCCACAACAGCAACTGATGCATCCACAATCTTGGCTTCCACAACCACACCTCTGACATCGACAACTATAGCACCAGTATCAACAACTGATGCAGCAACCACAACTCTGTCTGGAACCACTACAACTACTGATGCAACAACATCTTTTGATTCCACAACCACCACTCTAATGTCAATCAGTGACGCATCAACTACAACTCTGTCTGACACAACTACAACTACTGATGCAAAAACATCCTTTGATTCCACAAGCACCCCGCTAATGTCAACCACTGATGCATCAACCACAACTCTGTCTGGCACCACTACAACTACTGATGCAACAACATCTTTTGATTCCACAACCACCACTCTAATGTCAATCAGTGACGTATCAACTACAACTCTGTCTGACACAACTACAACTACTGATGGAAAAACATCCTTTGATTCCACAAGCACCCCGCTAATGTCAACCACTGATGCATCAACCACAACTCTGTCTGGCACCACTACAACTACTGATGCAACAACATCTTTTGATTCCACAACCAGCACTCTAATGTCAATCACTGACACATCAACTACAACTCTGTCTTACACAACTACAAATACAGATACAACTACAATTTTTGCTTCCACAACCACAGCTGTGAAACTGACAACTATAGGACCAGCATCAACATCTGATGCAGCAACAACAAGTATGCCTGACAACACAACAACTATTGATACAACAATAATTTTGGCTTCCTCATCTAGCAACCCAACACCCTCAACTACAGCAGCAGCTTCAACAACAACTGATGCAGAAACAACAACTCTGTCTGACACCACTACAACTACTGATGCTACAAGTTTGACTTCCAGAACCACACCTTCAGCATCTACGACTGTAGCAACAACATCAACAAAAATAGACGAATCAACTACAACTTTGTCTGAACCCACAACAGCAACTGATGCAACCACAATCTTGGCTTTCACAACCACACCTCTGACATTGACAACTATAGCACCAGTATTAACAAGTGATACAGCACCAACAACTATGCGTGACACCACAACAACTATTGATACAACAACAATTTTTGATTCCGCATCCAGCGCCCCAACATCCTCAACTACAGCAGCAGCGTCAACAACAACTGATGCAGAAACAACAACTCTGTCTGACACCACTACAACTACTGATGCAACAACATCTTTTGATTCCACTACCACCACTCTAATGTCAACCACTGATGCATCAACTACAACTCTGTCTGACACAACTACAACTACTGATGCAACAGGTTTGACTTCCACAACCACCCCTTCAGCACCTACGACTGTAGCAACAACATCAACAAAAATAGACGAATCAACCACAACATTGTCTGAACCCACATCAACAACGGATGCAACCACATTCTTGGCATCCACCACCACACCTTTGACATCGACAAGTATAGCACCAGTATCAACAACTGATACAGCAACAACAACTATGCGTGACACCACAACAACTATTGATACAACAACAATTTTTACTTCCACATCCAGTGCCGCAACATCCTCAACTACAGCTGCAGCGTCAACAACAACTGATGCAGAAACAACAGCTCTGTCTGACACCACTACAACTACTGATGCAACAACATCTATTGATTCCACAAGCAGGCCGCTAATGTCAACCACTGATGCATCCACCACAACTCTGTCTGGCACCACTAAAACTGCAGCTGCAACAACATCTTTTGATTCCACAACCAGCACTCTAATGTCAACCACTGACACATCAACTACAACTCTGTCTGACACAACTACAAATACAGATAAAACTACAATTTTTGCTTCCACAACCACAGCTGTGAAACTGACAACTATATCAGCACCATCAACATCTGATTCAGCAACAACAAGTATGCCTGTCACCACAACAACTATTGATACAACAACAATTTTGGCTTCCTCATCCAGCAACCCAACATCCTCAACTACAGCAGCAGCGTCAACAACAACTGATGCAGAAACAACAACTCTGTCTGACACCACTACAACTACTGATGCTACAAGTTTGACTTCCAGAACCACCCCTTCAGCATCTACGACTGTAGCAACAACATCAACAAAAATAGACGAATCAACTACAACTTTGTCTGAACCCACAACAGCAACTGATGCAACCACAATCTTGGCTTCCACAACCACACCTCTGACATCGACAACTATAGCACCAGTATCAACAACTGATACAGCAACAACAACTATGCGTGACACCACAACAACTACTGATGCAACAACATCTTTTGATTCCACAACCACAACTCTAATGTCAACCAGTGATGCATCAACTACAACGCTGTCTGACACAACTACAACTATTGATGCTACAAGTTTGACTTCCAGAACCAACACTTCAGCATCTATGACTGTAGCAACAACATCAACAAAAATAGACGAATCAACTACAACTTTGTCTGAACCCACAACAGCAACTGATGCAACCACAATCTTGGTTTCCACATCCACACCTCTGACATCGACAACTATAGAACCAGTATCAACAACTGATACAGCAACAACAACTATGCGCGTCACAACAACAACTACTGATGCAAAAACATATTTTGATTCCACAACCACCACTCTAATGTCAACCACTGATGAGTCAACCACATCTCTGTCTGACACTACTACAACTACTGATGCAACAAGTTTGACTTCCACAACCACCCCTTCAGCATCTACGACTGTAGCAACAACATCAACAAAAATAGACGAATCAACCACAACTTTGTTTGAACCCACAACAGCAACTGATGCATCCACAATCTTGGCTTCCACAACCACACCTCTGACATCGACAACTATAGCACCAGTATCAACAACTGATGCAGCAACCACAACTCTGTCTGACACCACTACAACTACTCATGCAACAACATCTTTTGATTCCACAACCACCACTCTAATGTCAACCACTGACTCATCATCTACAACACTGTCTGACACAACTACAACTACTGATGCTACAACAACTTTTGATTCCACAACCACCCATGTATTGTCAACCACTGAAACATCAACCACATCTCTGTCTGACACCACTACAACTACTGATGCAACAAGTTTGACTTCCACAACAACCCCTTCAGCATCTACGACTGTAGCAACAACATCAACGAAAATAGACGAAACAAGCACAACTTTGTCTGAACCCACAACAGCAACTGATGTATCCACAATCTTGGCTTCCACAACCACACCTCTGACATCGACAACTATAGCACCAGTATCAACAACTGATGCAGCAACCACAACTCTGTCTGGAACCACTACAACTACTGATGCAACAACATCTTTTGATTCCACAACCACCACTCTAATGTCAATCAGTGACGCATCAACTACAACTCTGTCTGACACAACTACAACTACTGATACAAAAACATCCTTTGATTCCACAAGCACCCCGCTAATGTCAACCACTGATGCATCAACCACAACTCTGTCTGGCACCACTACAACTACTGATGCAACAACATCTTTTGATTCCACAACCAGCACTATAATGTCAATCACTGACACATCAACTACAACTCTGTCTTACACAACTACAAATACAGATACAACTACAATTTTTGCTTCCACAACCACAGCTGTGAAACTGACAACTATAGGACCAGCATCAACATCTGATGCAGCAACAACAAGTATGCCTGACAACACAACAACTATTGATACAACAATAAATTTGGCTTCCTCATCTAGCAACCCAACACCCTCAACTACAGCAGCAGCGTCAACAACAACTGATGCAGAAACAACAACTCTGTCTGACACCACTACAACTACTGATGCTACAAGTTTGACTTCCAGAACCACCCTTTCTGCATCTACGACTGTAGCAACAACATCAACAAAAATAGACGAATCACCTACAACTTTGTCTGAACCCACAACAGCAACTGATGCAACCACAATCTTGGCTTTCACAACCACACCTCTGACATTGACAACTATAGCACCAGTATTAACAACTGATACAGCACCAACAACTATGCGTGACACCACAACAACTATTGATACAACAACAATTTTTTATTCCACAACTACCCATCTAATGTCAACCAGTGACGCATCAACTTCAACTCTGTCTGACACAACTACTGATGCAACAACATCTTTTGATTCCACAAGCACCCAGCTAATGTCAACAACTGATGCATCAACCACAACTCTGTCTGACACCACAACAACTACTGATGCTACAACAACTTTTGATTCCACAACCACCCCTCTAATGTCAACCACTGATGCATCAACTACAACTCTGTCTGACACAACTACAACTACTGATGCAACAAGTTTGACTTCCACAACCACCCTTTCAGCACTTACGACTGTAGCAACAACATCAACAAAAATAGACAAATCAACCACAGCATTGTCTGAACCCACAACTGCAAATGAAGCAACCTCAGCTTTGGCTTTTACAACCACCTTTCCAACATCCTCAACTGTTGAACCAACATCAACAACATCTGATGCAGCAACCACTACTCTGTCTGACACCACATCAACAATTGATGCAAACACAATCTTGGCTTCCACAACCACACCTCTGACATTGACAACTATAGCACCAGTATTAACAACTGATACAGCACCAACAACTATGCGTGACACCACAACAACTATTGATACAACAACAATTTTTGATTCCACAACTACCCATCTAATGTCAACCAGTGACGCATCAACTTCAACTCTGTCTGACACAACTACTGATGCAACAACATCTTTTGATTCCACAAGCACCCAGCTAATGTCAACAACTGATGCATCAACCACAACTCTGTCTGACACCACAACAACTACTGATGCTACAACAACTTTTGATTCCACAACCACCCCTCTAATGTCAACCACTGATGCATCAACTACAACTCTGTCTGACACAACTACAACTACTGATGCAACAAGTTTGACTTCCACAACCACCCTTTCAGCACTTACGACTGTAGCAACAACATCAACAAAAATAGACAAATCAACCACAGCATTGTCTGAACCCACAACTGCAAATGATGCAACCTCAGCTTTGGCTTTTACAACCACCTTTCCAACATCCTCAACTGTTGAACCAACATCAACAACATCTGATGCAGCAACCACTACTCTGTCTGACACCACATCAACAATTGATGCAAACACAATCTTGGCTTCCACAACCACACCTCTGACATCGACTACTTTAGCACCAGTATCAACAACTGATACAGCAACAACAACGATGCATGACACGACAACAACTATTGATACAACAACAATTTTGGCTTCCACATCCAGCGCCCCAACATCCTCAACTACAGCAGCAGCGTCAACAACAACTGATGCAGAAACAACAACTCTATCTGACACCACTACAACTACTGATGCTACAAGTTTGACATCCAGAACCACCCCTTCAGCATCTACGACTGTAGCAACAACATCAACAAAAATAGATGAATCAACTACAACTTTGTCAAAACCCACAACAGCAACTGATGCAACCACAATCTTGGCTTCCACAGCCACACCTCTGACATCGACAACTATAGCACCACTTTCAACAACTGATGCAGCAACCACAACTCTGTCTGGCACCACTACAACTACTGATGCATCAACATATTTTGATTCCACAACCAGCACTCTAATGTCAACCACTGACACATCAACTACAACTCTGTCTGACACAACTACAAATACAGATACAACTAAAATTTTTGCTTCCACAACCACAGCTGTGAAACTGACAACTATAGCACCAGCATCAACATCTGATGCAGTAATAACAAGTATGCCTGACACCACAACAACTATTGATACAACAACAATTTTGGCTTCCTCATCTAGCAACCCAACATCCTCAACTACAGCAGCAGCATCAAAAACAACTGATTCAGAAACAACAACTCTGTCTGACACCACTACAACTACTTATGCTACACATTTGACTTCCATAACTCCCCTTTCAGCATCTACGACTGTAGCAACAACATCAACAAAAATAGACAAATCAACTACAACTTTGTCTGAACCCACAACAGCAACTGATGCAACCACAATCTTGGCTTCCACAACCACACCTCTGACATCGACAACTATAGCACCAGTATCAACAACTGATGCAGCAACCACAACTCTGTCTGACACCACATCAACAACTGATGCAACCACAATCTTGGCTTCCACAACCAAACCTCTGACATCGACAACTATAGCACCAGTATCAACAACTGATACAGCAACAACAACTATACATGACGCCACAACAACTATTGATACAACAACAATTTTGGCTTCCACATCTAGCACCCCAACATCCTCAACTACAGCAGCAGAGTCAACAACCACTGATGCATCAACTACGACTCTGTCTGACACAACTACTGATGCAACCTCAACTTCTTTTGATTCCACAAGCACCCCGCTAATGTCAACCAATGATGCATCAACCACAACTGTGTCTGGCACCAATACAACTACTGATGCAACAACATCTTTTGATTCCACAACCAGCGCTCTAATGTCAACCACTGACACATCAACTACAACTCTGTCTGACACAACTACAAATACAGATACAACTACAATTTTTGCTTCCACAACCACAGCTGTGAAACTGACAACTATAGCACCAGCATCAACATCTGATGCAGTAACAACAAGTATGCCTGACACCACAACAACTATTGATACAACAACAATTTTGGCTTCCTCATCTAGCAACCCAACATCCTCAAATACAGCAGCAGCATTAAAAACTGATTCAGAAACAACAACTCTGTCTGACACCACTACAACTACTGATGCTACACGTTTGACTTCCACAACTACCCCTTCAGCATCTACGACTGTAGCAACAACATCAACAAAAATAGACGAATCAACTACAACTTTGTCTGAACCCACAACTGCAGCTGATGCAACTACAATCTTGGCTTCCACAACCACATCTCTGACATCGACAACTATAGCACCAGTATCAACAACTGATGCAGCAACCTCATCAACAAAAATAGACGAATCAACTACAACTTTGTTTGAACACACAATAGCAACTGATGCAACCACAATCTTGGCTTCCACAACCACACCTCTGACATCGACAACTATAACACCAGTATCAACAACTGATAAAGCAACCACAACTCTGTCTGGAACCACTACAACTAATGATGCTACAACAACTTTTGATTCCACAACCACCCCTCTAATGTCAACCACTGATGCATCAACTACATCTATGTTTGACACAACTACAACTACTGATGCTACAAGTTTGACTTTCACCACCACCTCTTCAACATCTACGACTGTAGCAACAACATCAACAGAAATAGACCAATCAACCACAACATTGTCAATACCCTCAACTGCAAATGATGCAACCTCAGATTTGGGTTTTACAACCACTTTTCCAACATCCTCAACTTTTGAACCAACATCAACAACATCTGATGCAGCAACCACAACTCTGTCTGACACCACATCAACAACTAATGCAACCACAATCTTGGCTTCCACAACCACACCTCTGACATCGACAACTATAGCACCAGTATCAACAACTGATACAGCAACAACAACTATGCATGATGCCACAACAACTATTGATACAACAACAATATTGGCTTCCACATCGGGCGCCCCAACATCCTCAACTACAGCAACAGCGTCAACAACAACTGATGCAGAAACACCAACTCTGTCTGACACCACTACAACTATTAATGCAACTACATTTATTGATTACACAAGCACCCCTCTAATGTCAACCACTGATGCATCAACTACAACTCTGTCTGACACAACTGCAACTACTGATGCAACAACATCTTTTGATTCCACAAGCACCCCGCTAATGTCAACTACTGATGCATCAACCACAACTCTGTCTGGCACCACAACAGCAACTGATTCAACCACAATCTTGGCTTCCACAACCGCACCTCTGACATCGACAGCTATAGCACCAGTATCAACAACTGATGCAGCAACCACAACTCTTTCTGGCCCCACTACAACTACTGATGCATCAACATATTTTGATTCCACAACCAGCACTCTAATGTCAACCACTGACACATCAACTACAACTCTGTCTGACACAACTACAAATACAGATACAACTAAAATTTTTGCTTCCACAACCACAGCTGTGAAACTGACAACTATAGCACCAGCAGCAACATCTGATGCAGTAACAACAAGTATGCCTGACACCACAACAACTATTGATAGAACAACAATTTTGGCTTCCTCATCTAGCAACCCAACATCCTCAACTATAGCAGCAGCATCAAAAACAACTGATTCAGAAACAACAACTCTGTCTGACACCACTACAACTACTGATGCTACACGTTTGACTTCCATAACTACCCCTTCAGCATCTACGACTGTAGCAACAACATCAACAAAAATAGACAAATCAACTACAACTTTGTCTGAACCCACAACAGCAACTGATGCAACCACAATCTTGGCTTCCACAACCACACCTCTGACATCGACAACTATAGCACCAGTATCAACAACTGATACAGCAACCACAACTCTGTCTGACACCACATCAACAACTGATGCACCCACAATCTTGGCTACCACAACCAAACCTCTGACATCGACAACTATAGCACCAGTATCAACAACTGATACAGCAACAACAACTATACATGACGCCACAACAACTATTGATACAACAACAATTTTGGCTTCCACATCCAGCACCCCAACATCCTCAACCACAGCAGCAGCGTCAACAACCACTGATGCATCAACTACGACTCTGTCTGACACAACTACTGATGCAACAACTTCTTTTAATTCCACAAGCACCCCACTAATGTCAACCAATGATGCATCAACCACAACTGTGTCTAGCACCAATACAACTACTGATGCAACAACATCTTTTGATTCCACAACCAGCGCTCTAATGTCAACCACTGACACATCAACTACAACTCTGTCTGACACAACTACAAATACAGATACAACTAAAATTTTTGCTTCCACAACCACAGCTGTGAAACTGACAACTATAGCACCAGCATCAACATCTGATGCAGTAACAACAAGTATGCCTGACACCACAACAACTATTGATACAACAACAATTTTGGCTTCCTCATCTAGCAACCCAACATCCTCAAATACAGCAGCAGCATTAAAAACTGATTCAGAAACAACAACTCTGTCTGACACCACTACAACTACTGATGCTACACGTTTGACTTCCACAACTACCCCTTCAGCATCTACGACTGTAGCAACAACATCAACAAAAATAGACGAATCAACTACAACTTTGTCTGAACCCACAACTGCAGCTGATGCAACTACAATCTTGGCTTCCACAACCACATCTCTGACATCGACAACTATAGCACCAGTATCAACAACTGATGCAGCAACCTCATCAACAAAAATAGACGAATCAACTACAACTTTGTCTGAACACACAACAGCAACTGATGCAACCACAATCTTGGCTTCCACAACCACATCTCTGACATCGACAACTATAACACCAGTATCAACAACTGATAAAGCAACCACAACTCTGTCTGGAACCACTACAACTAATGATGCTACAACAACTTTTGATTCCACAACCACCCCTCTAATGTCAACCACTGATGCATCAACTACATCTATGTTTGACACAACTACAACTACTGATGCTACAAGTTTGACTTTCACCACCACCTCTTCAACATCTACGACTGTATCAACAACATCAACAGAAATAGACCAATCAACCACAACATTGTCAATACCCTCAACTGCAAATGATGCAACCTCAGTTTTGGGTTTTACAACCACTTTTCCAACATCCTCAACTTTTGAACCAACATCAACAACATCTGATGCAGCAACCACAACTCTGTCTGACACCACATCAACAACTAATGCAACCACAATCTTGGCTTCCACAACCACACCTCTGACATCGACAACTATAGCGCCAGTATCAACAACTGATACAGCAACAACAACTATGCATGATGCCACAACAACTATTGATACAACAACAATATTGGCTTCCACATCGGGCGCCCCAACATCCTCAACTACAGCAACAGCG
The DNA here is from genome assembly GCF_023724105.1 of Carassius gibelio. NCBI lineage: Eukaryota > Metazoa > Chordata > Actinopteri > Cypriniformes > Cyprinidae > Carassius > Carassius gibelio. Next base: position 35,736,582 of record NC_068371.1, read on the forward strand.
TCAACAACAACTGATGCAGAAACACCAACTCTGTCTGACAACACTACAACTATTAATGCAACTACATTTATTGATTACACAAGCACCCCTCTAATGTCAACCACTGATGCATCAACTACAACTCTGTCTGACACAACTGCAACTACTGATGCAACAACATCTTTTGATTCCACAAGCACCCCGCTAATGTCAACTACTGATGCATCAACCACAACTCTGTCTGGCACCACAACAGCAACTGATGCAACCACAATCTTGGCTTCCACAACAGCACCTCTGACATCGACAGCTATAGCACCAGTATCAACAACTGATGCAGCAACCACAACTCTTTCTGGCCCCACTACAACTACTGATGCATCAACATATTTTGATTCCACAACCAGCACTCTAATGTCAACCACTGACACATCAACTACAACTCTGTCTGACACAACTACAAATACAGATACAACTAAAATTTTTGCTTCCACAACCACAGCTGTGAAACTGACAACTATAGCACCAGCAGCAACATCTGATGCAGTAACAACAAGTATGCCTGACACCACAACAACTATTGATAGAACAACAATTTTGGCTTCCTCATCTAGCAACCCAACATCCTCAACTACAGCAGCAGCATCAAAAACAACTGATTCAGAAACAACAACTCTGTCTGACACCACTACAACTACTGATGCTACACGTTTGACTTCCATAACTACCCCTTCAGCATCTACGACTGTAGCAACAACATCAACAAAAATAGACAAATCAACTACAACTTTGTCTGAACCCACAACAGCAACTGATGCAACCCCAATCTTGGCTTCCACAACCACACCTCTGACATCGACAACTATAGCACCAGTATCAACAACTGATGCAGCAACCACAACTCTGTCTGACACCACATCAACAACTGATGCAACCACAATCTTGGCTACCACAACCAAACCTCTGACATCGACAACTATAGCACCAGTATCAACAACTGATACAGCAACAACTACTATACATGACGCCACAACAACTATTGATACAACAACAATTTTGGCTTTCACATCCAGCACCCCAACATCCTCAACCACAGCAGCAGCGTCAACAACCACTGATGCATCAACTACGACTCTGTCTGACACAACTACTGATGCAACAACTTCTTTTAATTCCACAAGCACCCCACTAATGTCAACCAATGATGCATCAACCACAACTGTGTCTGGCACCAATACAACTACTGATGCAACAACATCTTTTGATTCCACAACCAGCGCTCTAATGTCAACCACTGACACATCAACTACAACTCTGTCTGATACAACTACAAATACAGATACAACTACAATTTTTGCTTCCACAACCACAGCTGTGAAACTGACAACTATAGCACCAGCATCAACATCTGATGCAGTAACAACAAGTATGCCTGACACCACAACAACTATTGATACAACAACAATTTTGGCTTCCTCATCTAGCAACCCAACATCCTCAAATACAGCAGCAGCATTAAAAACTGATTCAGAATCAACAACTCTGTCTGACACCACTACAACTACTGATGCTATACGTTTGACTTCCACAACTACCCCTTCAGCATCTACGACTGTAGCAACAACATCAACAAAAATAGACGAATCAACTACAACTTTGTCTGAACCCACAACTGCAACTGATGCAACCACAATCTTGGCTTCCACAACCACATCTCTGACATCGACAACTATAGCACCAGTATCAACAACTGATGCAGCAACCACATCAACAAAAATAGACGAATCAACTACAACTTTGTCTGAACACACAACAGCAACTGATGCAACCACAATCTTGGCTTCCACAACCACACCTCTGACATCGACAACTATAGCACCAGTATCAACAACTGATAAAGCAACCACAACTCTGTCTGGAACCACTACAACTAATGATGCAACAACATCTTTTGATTCCACAACCACCGCGCTAATGTCAACAACTGATGCATCAACCAAAATTCTGTCTGACACCACAACAACTACTGATGCTACAACAAGTTTTGATTCCACAAGCACCCCTCTAATGTCAACCACTGATGCATCAACTAAATCTCTGTTTGACACAACTACAACTACTGATGCAACAAGTTTGACTTCCACAACCACCCCTTCAACATCTACGACTGTAGCAACAACATCAACAAAAATTCACAAATCAACCACAACATTGTCTGAACCCACAACAGCAAATGATGCAACCTCAGTTTTGGCTTTTACAACCACCTTTCCAACATCCTCAACTGTTGAACCAACATCAACAACATCTGATGCAGCAACCACTACTCTGTCTGACACCACATCAACAACTGATGCAACCACAATCTTGGCTTCCACAACCACACCTCTGACATCGACAATTATAGCACCAGTATCAACAACTGATACAGCAACAACAACTATGCATGACGCCACAACAACTATTGATATAACAACAATTTTGGCTTCCACATCCAGCGCCCCAACATCCTCAACTACAGCAACAGCGTCAACAACAACTGATTCATCAACTACAACTCTGTCTGACACAACTACAACTACTGATGCAACAACATCTTTTGATTCCACAAGCACCCCGCTAATGTCAACCAGTGATGCATTAACCACAACTCTGTCTGGCACCACAACAGCAACTGATGCAACCACAATCTTGGCTTCCACAACCGCACCTCTGACATCGACAACTATAGCACCAGTATCAACCACTGACACATCAACTACAACTCTGTCTGACACAACTACAAATACAGATACAACTACAATTTTTGCTTCCACAAACACAGCTGTGAAACTGACAACTATAGCACCAGCATCAACATCTGATGCAGCAACAACAAGTATGCCTGACACCAAAACAACTATTTATACAACAACAATTTTTGCTTCCTCATCTAGCAACCAAACATCGTCAACTACAGCAGCAGCGTCAACAACAACTGATGCACAAACAACAACTCTGTCTGACACCACAACTACTGATGCTACAAGTTTGACTTCCACAAGCACCCCTTCAGCATCTACGACTGTAGCAACAACATCAACAAAAATAGACGAATCAACTACAACTTTGTCTGAACCCACAACAGCAACTGATGCAACCACAATCTTGACTTCCACAACCACACCTCTGACATTGACAACTATAGCACCAGTATCAACAACTGATGCAGCAACCACAACTCTGTCTGGCACCACTACAACTACTGATACAACAACATCTTTTGATTCCACATCCACCACTCTAATGTCAACCAGTGATGCATCAACTACAACTCTGTCTGGCACCACTATAACTACTGATGCAACAACATCTTTAGATTCCACAAGCACCCTGCTAATGTCAACAACTGATGCATCAACCACAACTCTGTCTGACACCACAACAACTACTGATGCTACAACCTTGGATTCCACAACCACCCATCTAATGTCAACCACTGATGCATCAACAACATCTCTGTCTGACACCACAACAACTACTGATGCAACAAGTTTGACTTCCACAACCACCCCTTCAGCATCTACGACTCTAGCAACAACATCAACAAAAATAGATGAATCAACCACAACTTTGTCTAAACCCACAACAGCAAATAATGCGACCGCAGTTTTGGCTTTAACAACCACCTTTCCAACATCCTCAATTGTTGAACCAACATCAACAACATCTGATTCAGCAACCACAACTCTGTCTGGCACCACAACAACTACTGTTGTAACAACATCTTTTGATTCCACAACCACCACTCAAATGTCAACCACTGATGCATCAACCACAACTCTGTCTGACACCACAACAACCACTGATGCAACTACAATTTTGGCTTCCACAACCACAGCTCTGAAACTGACAAGTATAGCACCAGCATCAACAACTATGCCTGACACCACAACAACTATTGATACAACAACAATTTTGGCTTCCACATCCAGCAACCAAACATCCTCAACTAAAGCAGCAGCATCAACAACAATTGATGCAGAAACAACCAGTCTGTCTGACACCACTACAACTACTGAAGCTAGAACATCTTTTGATTCCACAAGCACCCCGCTAATGTATACAACTGATGCATCAACCACAACTCTGTCTGAAACCACTCCAACTACTGATGCTACAACAACTTTGGATTCCACAACCACCCATCTAATGTCAACCACTGATGCGTCAACCACATCTCTGTCTGACACCACAACATCTACTGATGCAACAAGTTTGACTTCCACAACCACTCCTTCAGCATCTACTACTCTAGCAACAACATCAACAAAAATAGATGAATCAACCACAACTTTGTCTGAACCCACAACAGCAAATCATGAGACCTCAGTTTTGGCTTTCACAACCACCTTCCCAACTGTTGAAGCAACATCAACAACATCTGATGCAGCAACCACCACTCTGTCTGGCACCACAACAACTACTGTTGTAACAACGTCTTTTGATTCCACAACCACCACTCTAATATCAACCACTGACGCATCAACTACAACTGTGTCTGACACCACAATAACCACTGATGCAACTACAATTTTGGCTTCCACAACCACAGCTCTGAAACTGACAACTATAGCACCAGCATCAACATCTGATGCAGCAACAACAACTATGCCTGGCACCACAACAACTATAGATACAACAACAATTTTGGCTTCCACATCCAGCAACCCAACATCCTCAACTACAGCAGCAGCATCAACAACAACGGATGCAGAAACAACAAGTCTGTCTGACACCACTACAACTACTGATCATAGAGCATCTTTTGATTCCACAACCATCCATCTATTGTCAACCACTGATGCGTCTACCACATCTCTGTCTGACACCACAACAACTACTGATGCAACAAGTTTGACTTCCACAACCACCCCTTCAGCATCTACGACTGTTGCAACAACATCAACAAAAATAGACGAATCAACCAAAACTTTGTCTGAACCCACAACAGCAAATGACGCAGTTTTGGCTTTCACAACCACTTTTCCAACATCCTCAACTGTTGAACCAACATCAACAACATCTGATGCAGCAACCACAACTCTGTCTGACACCACATCAAGAACTGATGCAACCACAATCTTGGCTTCCACAACCATACAACTGACATCGACTACTATAGCTCCAGCATCAACCACTGATGCATCAACCACAACTCTGTCTGACACCACAACCACCACTGATGCAACTACAATTTTAGCTTCCACAACCACAGCTCTGAAACTGACAACTATAGCACCAGCATCAACATCTGATGAAGCAACAACAACTATGCCTAACACCACAACAACTATTGATACAACAACAATTTTGGCTTCCACATCCAGCAACCCAACATCCTCAACTACAGCAGCAGCATCAACAACAACGGATGCAGAAACAACAAGTCTGTCTGACACCACTACAACTACTGATCATAGAGCATCTTTTGAATCCACAACCATCCATCTATTGTCAACCACTGATGCGTCAACCATATCTCTGTCTGACACCACAACAACTACGGATGCAACAAGTCTGACTTCCACAACCACCCATTCAGCATCTATGACTGTAGCAACAACATCAACAAAAATAGATGAATCAACCAAAACTTTGTCTGAACCCACAACCAGAAATGATGCAACCTCAGTTTTGGCTTTCACAACCACTTTTCCAACATCCTCAACTGTTGAACCAACATCAACAACATCTGATGCAGCAACTACAACTTTGTCTGACACCACATCAACAACTGATGCAACCACAGTCTTGGCTTCCACAGACACATCACTGATATCGACTACTATAGCACCAGTATCAACCACTGACCCAGCAACTGCAACTCTGTCTGACACATCTACAACTACTGTTGCAACAACATCTTTTGATTCCACAACCAACACTCTAATATCAACCACTGACGCATCAACTACAACTCTGTCTGACACAACTACAACTACTGAAGAAACAACATCTTTTGATTCCACAAGCACCCCAATAATGTCAACCACTGATGCATCAACCACAACTCTGCCTGACACAACAAAAACCACTGATGCAACTACAATTTTGGCTTCCACAACCACACCTCTGACATTGACAACTATATCACCAGCATCAACTATACCCAACATCACAAAATCTATTTACACAACAACAATATTGGCTTCTACAACCAGCACCCCAACAACTTCAACTACAACAGCAGATTCCACAACCACCCATCTAAGTTCAACAACTGATGAATCAACCACATCTCTGTCTGACACCACAAGAACTACTCATGCAACAAGTTTGACTTCTACAACCACCCCTTCAGCATCTTCGTCTGTAGCAACAACCTCAACAAAAATGTATGAATCAACCACAACTCTGTCTGACACCACAACAACAAATGATGGATCCTCAATTTTGGCTTCCACAACAATTTTCCCAACATTCTCAACTGTTGAACCAACGTCAAGAACATCTGATGCAGCAACCACAACTCTGTCTGACACCACAACAACAGATGCCACAACAATCTTTGCTCCTATGTCCACACCTCTGACATTGACCACTATAGCACCAGAATCAACAGCTGATGCAGCAACAACAACTATGCCTGACACCACTACCACTACCATTGCAACAACATCTTTTGATTCCACAAGCACCCATCTAAGTTCAACCACTGATGAATCAACCACATCTCTGTCTGACACCACAACAACTACTGATGCAACAAGTTTGACTTCTACAACCACCACTACAGCATCTTCAACTGTAGCAACAACCTCAACAAAAAATTATGAATCAACTACAACTCTCTCTGACACCACTAAAACTACTCATTCATCTACAATTTTGGCTCCTACAATCACAGTTCTGACACTGACACCTATAGCACCAGCATCAACATCTGATGCAGCAACCACGGCTATGCCTGACACCACAACAAGTATTGATACAACAATGATTTTGGCTTCCACAACCATCTTTCCTGCATCCTCAACTGTTGAAACTACATCTAATTCAGCAACTGTAGCAGTAGCGACAACATCAAAAAAAATTGATGAATCAACCAGAACTTTGTCTGGCACCACAACAGCAAATAATGCAACCTCAAATTTGGCTTCCACATCCATACCTCTGACATTGACAACTATTGCACCATCATCAACAACTGATACAAAAACAACCACTCTGCCTGAAATCGCAACAACTGTTTACGCAACAACAGATTTTGCTTCCACAACTACCGCTACAAGATCCTCAACTGCTGCAACCAAAACTATGCTTGACACCACAACAGCTGCTGATGCAACAACAACTTTGGCTTCAAAAACCACCTCTACAACATCCTCAACTGTAGCACAATCACTAACAACTCATGCAACCATGACAAATATATCTGATAGCACAACTATTGATTCAACAACAACTTTGTCTTTCACAACCACCCCTCCAACATTATCAACTGCAGTACCAACCTCAACAAGTGATGCAGCGATATCAACAATGCCTGACACCACAACAACTATTGATGCAATAACAATTTTGGATTCCACAACATCATCAACATTCTCAGCTGCATCAAAAATTTTGACCTCTGATGCAGCAACCAAAACTATGCTTGACATCACCACAGCTGCTGATGCAATAACATCTTTGGCTTCCACAACCAACCATCCAACATCCTCAACTGTAGCAACAGCATCAGCAACCACAAATGTGACAGACATTGCAACAACTATTGAAGCAACATCTATGGTTTCCACAACCCCCCCTCCAACATCCTCAACTGCAGTACCAACATCGACAACTGATGCACCAGTGTCAACCACTAATGAAGCAACAACCATTATGCCTAACACCACAAAAACTACTGATGCAACAACAATTTTGACTTCCACAACAACTCCTCCAGCATCCTCAACTGTAGAAAAAATGTTGACAACTGAAACAGCAGCAACAACCATGTCTGATACCACCAAAACTACTGATGCAGAAACAACTTCCACAGCTACCCCTCCAAAGTTAACAAGCCATCCAACGACAACAACTATGCCTGACACAGCTAAAAATATTTACGCAACAACTTTGGCTTCCATAACCACCCATCCAACATCCTCAATTGTGGCACCAATGTCAACAACAAATGTTGAATCAACCACAGGTATGCTTGACACCACAGCAACTACTGGTGTGACAACAACTTTGGCTTCTACAGCCACTCCTCCAGAATCCTCTACAATCAATCCTGCCACAATTGCTGTGGGTGAATCCAAAACAACACTTCCAATGACAGCTGCTGTTAAAACTAATACGACTTTGGTTTCTGAAACAATTCTGACTACAAGTCATCCAAAAACCATTATTGTGCCTGAAGATACAACACTTCCAACAACAACTACAGGTACAGCTTTGGCTAACACAACCACAATATTTTCAACTACAGGCCCAACCACTTTAACTGATGTATCATCTACAACTATGCCTGACACCACAACAGCTATTGGTGTTACAACAACATCTTTGGCTATCCCAAGCATCCCTCCAGTATCCTCAACTGTATCATCAATGTTGACAACTGATTCAGCAACCACAACTATGCCTGAAACCACAAATACAACTGGCACAACCCTAAGCAAACATCCAACATCTTCTGCTATTTCAGTCATTACAATGTCTGAAATAAAAACAGTGTTTCCAACAAATGCTAATATGGTTGAGACAACTAGAAATGTGGTTTCCACAACAACAAACAATCCTACAACACTTAATGTTGAAACCACAACAGATCTTCCAAATACAGCTACTGGCAAGACAATAACAACTTTGGACATATCTGCAACATCCGTAACTATAGAACAATCTTTGGCTGCTACAACCATCCCTCCAACATCATCAAATATGGCACCCATGTTGACAACTGATACAACTACAACTGATACAACTGCAACTTCATCTGAAACCGCAACAATACTTTCAGTAACAACAGTTAATGCAACAATGACAACTTTGGCTGCCCAAAGTACCCCTCCAGCATTCTCATCTGTAGCACCAACAACTAATGCAACAACAACAACTATGCCTGAAACAACAACAGTCCTACCAACAACACCTATTGGTGCAACAACAACTTTGACTACAACAAGCAACCCTCAAACATCATCACATCTAGAACAACTGTTGACATCTGATGCAGAAACCACAGCTGTGCCTAAAACAACAGTTCTGGAAACAACAATTTTGTTTAACTTAAGCACCCCTGCAAAATCTTCAGTTGCAGCACCAATGTTGACAACTGATGCAGCAACCACAACTATTGGTGCAAGAACAACAAATATTGCCAACTCAAGCATCCCTCAGTCATTCTCATCTTCAGCACCCTTATCGACTCCTGATTTAACAACCACCACTATGTTTGAAACAACAACAGTACGTCCAGTAACAACTACTGGTGTAACAACTTTGGCTGGCACAAATAAACTTCCAGCAGCAACTATAGGTGAGACAACTATAATCTTGGGTCTCATTCTCAACTATCACACTAAACATCATAACTCATCCAGAAACTATAACTATGCCTGAAATTAATACAAGTATTGGTGAACGAACTAAAAAGATTTAACCCCATAAACACCACAACCCCTCCAACTCTGGTGGAGGAGTCCGTGACAACATCATCCATGAATATTCATCCAACAAGCACAATTTCTGAGATAAAAATTACTACCTTTGGTGCATTAAATACAGATATAACTTATTCAACAACCACACCTTATTCTAAAATCACAACAACTAGTAGTGAAACAATTACAACATGAATGTCCTCTTCAACATTAGTTGGAAGATCTATCTATTTGATATATTTATGATATTATGATAATAATTAATATACTTTATGCATTCTTCTTTTCCTTAAATATATCTCCTAAAATATTGTTTTTGCACTGCAGGCTTAACAACTCCTGCTCCAACATGGAATAAAACAACTCTGAAACCTGTACAACCACCAGATGTGTAAGAACACAATTTTAAGAATAAATTGTATTGTGTAAATTGTTGTATTGTGTAATCTTATTTATTATCTCACTCAGCATTGTACCTCTTTAATTTCTTTTTCAGGATTGGGAGGGTGATTATTTACATTCGGCTCATATTTATTACACGGGGCCCTGTACCAAGTGCTGAAAAAATATTACAATTGGCAAACTCTCTGCTGGCCGAACGTTTCAGAATTAAACGAGAACTGAGGGCACAAAGCTTAAGTACCCCTGTGAGCTTTGTGAATGTCACTTACACAAGTGAGTTTTCTCTTCTCTGTTCAGTCACCAGTAAACAAATTTCAATACTGCAGTAAAAAGATGTATGCACACACAATATCAGCTAAGATGTATTATTATTATTAATTCATGTTTTTTTTTTTTTTTTTAAAGAACTTTCTGATACGTCATATGCCCTGAATTTTGGATTTGAAATCAACAATGTTACCATGTCTCAGAAATTTGATCTCAGGGACACCACATATAAATTAATTCAGGACTCTATCAATAAATTGGTAAGTCTGAAACAATTTGTATTTAAAATGCTCTTATTATTATTAAGTTTTGGGTTAAGCTCAACTATTAAGCCCAAATTCTATCACCTTTAATTTTTAATATAAAATTGTTTCATTGCTGACCTGTTTAGCTGAACGAGATGCTAACTGAGCCCACAGCCACTCCATTTGTGTTCAAAGATACCAATTTCACGTAAGATTTAAACATTTATTAGAATAGAAATAAATCCATTGATTCAAAGATATCTAGTTTATATGTGCTTAGATCATATGTAAAGGAAGAAGCACATTGAGATCTTTTTGAAGGGTTCATTTGCATCATTGTATGTTTTTATTTCTCCCCAGGGGTAATTCCACCACTATTCAGGCTGATGTACAGTATGTTTTCTCAGAAAGCGACTTCCAGAAACCCAGTGCCTTTCTCAATGCACTTATTGTGGTTAATAGTGGTATGTACTTCTGCATAGAAACATTGTTGTTAACTTTATAGTTATTTGAGATTTTGTTTTAAGTCTTAATTATTTTACACATTATCATCTACAGAGACTATTACAACAACTACACCTGCTGCAACTAGAACCACCTTTTACTCCACAGTGCTGAGCACTACAATCACAAATAACAGCACTAGTGCAGCATGGGTTGTGGCCATTATTGTACCCTGTGCTATTGCTATCATCCTCGTACCTTGCTGGATTCTCCTTTGTGTAAGTATCATAAAGATTTAGTAAGAAACATGCATATTATAACTGAAGTGATTAGTGATAACATTTGATATAAAAATGTACCCAAAACCTATCAATGTCACAAATGTTAATTCCAGTCTAACTAGGCTCTCTCTCTCTTTCCTCAGTGTTTGCTGTGTGGTTGCTGTACAGCATTGAGAAGAAGGTGGTCCAGAAGACGGTCATACAATGTACAATACACCACTCACAGCCTATTCTAGAGAGCTCAAGACACATCAGGAAAATTTTCTAACACTAACTGATTACTTATTATACTAATCCAAATTGTGATGGTGGTACTTTATAGTTTACATTTAACTTTCCATAATGATTATGATATCTTACAGCTTTTACAATACACTATTTATTTTATTGTGCCTGTATTGCTGGACAGACAGGATCTTAAATTGTGATTAATGTAATTTATTTTCAGAATTGTTTAATGGACAAAAAATGTAAGATTTCATTAGACATTATTTACATGTTATATAATATTTTTGGATTTCCAAATAATTAATTTATTTGATTTTACACATTTCATTTTAAGGGGCAATGTTGGTAATGTTAAACTTATTTATACTTCATGCACTTTAGTTCCATGTAACTCCATGAAAATCCTTGTGTGCTTTACACACAGTTGTAGATGTAAAACAGCAGCAAAACCAATCAACAGTTATTTTATCTGCATAATTTCAAATCTTGTTTTTAATGATCACTTCTGTTCTGACAAGATTGTCCTGCAGCTGCTGACAGGAAATGTTTGTTTTAGTTAGGCATCACACAAAAAGCTTTTATTCACCTTTTAAATCATAACAACATTAATAAATGTAAGAACAAATGTATATATAACCAAATGACAATGATCTAGCAGGACCCTGCATGCATAAAAAATAAAATAAAATCCTTACACTGTTGAAAAATACACAAATTCTGTCTATTTAGATTTTTTTTCCCACATGTATATCATATTCATCCACTATTTTTCCACACATTTCTAAATATAGAATTTGTTTGCTCACACAGCACAGAAGTCATCATACAATCTTTTAAAATTACATTTAAACGTGCATTTCAATATAATCTGACACCCATTTTTAAATTAATACTATAACTAATTTAACCCAAATCAGTCATGTCCACATAATTTGTTCAGTAGTTGTTAAATAAACGGAATACATTACAGTAAATTGTTACTCAATGTACAACCTGTCAGTTTTTAATGCAAAATGAACCAAGACTGGGTCATAATGACATATATGTGTTCATGCATTCACATTCATAGCCTCAATACAAAACCTGTAAAAAGTTAAAAAAAATGAAAATAAAAGGTGGGATATGATTTGCCCATCATAGTGCATTACAAACCTGTATCCTGATTTGAAGTAGCAGATTAAGTCTGGTGAATGACATTAATACAACAACAGACAAAACCAGAATGAGAAGCTAGATAAAAAAGTTGGTTAAGACAAATTTTAGGTTGTCTTGACCAAAACCTGAAGCCTGAAAGTTTGAAAAAGTTGTAAAAGCTTAAAATTTTAAGCAGTTTTGAAGTTTGAAAGTTTAGATAAAGAGAGCTGCTGAAAAATAAATAAATGAATAAATAAATAAAAACAATCACAGAAAACATTACAAATCATCAACCATTAACCATTACAACCATTAAAAGGTTAGTGTATTTTGGAACAAATTCCATTAGGATTATGTGGTTTTAACAAGCCACAAATAGAAGGCAACACATTACCATGAGAACCACAGGGAACATTACAGTTTCCGTTAAAAACATTACAAATTCTGTGATGGTTGCTATTGTTTTTCAGCAGGGAGAGAAACATAGATAGGCTTCGATGGAAATTATCAGATGATAGAAAGATTGAATTATTCATGCCTGATGGACTAATTGTTAATGCTTCTTTTGTGAAAATTCATGAAGGGATAATAGTTAATCAAATTTGCAAGGCAGGCTCTGTTTGAGGAACAGGAAGTGAATACCCTATTAAGGAAGAGATTTCATATCTCATATCAGGTCCGACTGGTTTGTCACGATAGATCTTAAAGACGCATATACTGTACTTCCATGTCTCCATCCAGTGTTGGGGTAGTTACTCAAAAAATTTAATTAGTTACAAGTTACTAGTTACTTCTGTAAATTGTAATGAGATTACTTTACTAGTTACTGCATTTGAAAAGTAACTTCATTACTTATTACTTATTACTATTTCTTAGGGCCCTATAAAATCAGTTTTATTTTTTCTCAACTCCTTTTTAATGGTTACATTTAATTTTATTAATCAAAAATCATGTCTAATTAATTTAATTCATAACATTTATACATTTTCACAGCAATTTATTAAAAGTTTAACAAAAATTACATGTTTAGGGCCCTATGAAATGTTTTATTTTTTCTTCACCATATGTTTTATTTTTTTAGCATGTGTAATTATTTAAACGCATAAAAACAACTTAATTTATTACATTTTTTTAAAATAGCCTTGTGAAATGTTTTTTTTCCCCCTCAGAAATGCTGTTGTGTATTTACATTTTTCTGGTTATCAAATGAAGGAATGAAACTTTAATTTAGATTTTCTTTTAAATATAAATTGCATTTCTTTTTTCTTCTTGTGAGAAATATATTTTCAATCTGAGTATGAACAACAAACACAAACTATGCAGCATATACTGTAGTAAAAACAATTGCACAAATTGTCTTCAACAATACAGTGCAAAAACAGTGCAAATGATTCACAAACTACATACAAAATGAGTGAGAAATATTCACAGTGTAACAGAAAAAAAAATAGTGCAACTATCTTTATGAACTGTATAATTATATAATGATTTACATAGTATACATAATATAAATGATCGATCCATTGGCTGTAATCTTTCAGAATCTGTTATTTTTACCGGGACCCAATACATAAATTCCAGTGCTTTATCAGATATGTACCACTGTTTCATCCTTGTTTTTTCCATACTTTCACTATGTTAAGTAGTAGTTCAAAAGACTACTTATTAGTTTAATATGGGAGATTCTGAACCAATCTGGGCACGGGGACTAGCGTCACCAATAATTTCTGTTTGGCTCAGAGGAACGAAAGCATTGGTTTCTTCTGCCGAATCAATGGCCGCATTTCCACTGTCGGGCCAGTGCGAGCCAGGGTTTAAAAGGGGCGTGCAGGGCTAATAGCCTCGGGCCAGCACCGAGGCCAGAATAGAGCATCACAGTCCCGCCCACAGCCCGAGAGAGCTTTGGTGCAGGAAGTAAATTTCCCATTCATTTCTCCCATTGACTTTCGGAAAAATCCGTATCTAAAGAATTTTAGAGCATGTCTGAGGATAACCAGCTATGGCTGAACTCATAAGCATATAACATATCATTTCGAGTTAAAAAATTAAGAGAAAATCCAAAAAAAGTAAAAGGTACATATTTTCATTTCGAGCGAAGGAACTACTCATCCCATAAACCACCGCGCCTCACTGAATTCGACTGAAGCCAAAACCGCGAACGATCCTTTTGATCGACTTCCAAATCTGAGGTTGCGCAAACTTTTTCCTCCAATGAATTTTATTTTATATAGTGAATGTGCAGTAATAGCAGTTCTTTCAGTATTAATCGTGTAAATAAATAGTGTTTTATACAGGTATTGTGTATTGATTTTTATATTTATCATCGTGTATTTTATATATTGTGTGCGTGTTTGAAAGTGGTTAACGTCAGCAACATTGTGCTGTGCTTTGTATCTGACTTGCAATCACCGCTCAGTCGTCAACACATGTCGTTGCCATTACACAAATGTTCAGTAAATGCACAAAAAGCCTATGCCTAGGCTAAATATTGTTTTGACAGTGGCATCATAAAATGCTTGATATGACACATACCGTATGAAGGCTACAGTAGCCTAGCTAAAGTGGACGATAATGCTACGTTACCATCCTCCCTTAACCAGACAGTTACACGAGTTCCACCAATCAGATGCATCACTGTGGGATTGTTCAGGATTGTGGGTAATGAAGTATTTATCCAAGACATTGCGAATAAAAGGCATTTATCTCAAAACAAGGTTAGTGCCCCATGAACCTTTGCCATTTATATGAGCTACTATTATGGGTTAGTACAGCCGTAGCTGGTTTTAAGTCTACCATGTATGGTTACGTTTTTATGGCTTATACCCCAAATGTCAATGCAGAAATTGCACTGAATTTTCACTTTTGGCACCAGCTGTGGGCGGGACTGTGATGCTCTATAGCGCAGGGTTTCCACAGTCAGGGGGTGTTTCTCAATGTCAAGGAAGGATCCTCAGAAGCCAGTATTTCGGGGATGCTACGTCATCGACATCTGTCGAAGGACTGTTCCAATGTCGAGGATCCTCGGAATTTCAACCAAGGACTGAGTCCTTCGTTTGAATAATATATCATACACAGGAAAGGATGCATATGTGTATCCTTCGCGCTCTTCGTGCTCTCAAATCACCCACAATCCTATGCGCGCAGCTTTGCTATCTAACGTTAGTTAAAAAATGTCGTACGTTAACGTAGTCGGAGTGTTAACAGTTTTTATTTACGTTACCAAAAATGTGTTAAAACTGTAGTAAATATAAGTAAAGTTTGACGTTTAAATGCCAGTACAAATTACTACCGTATTGATATTGTAAATTATACAAATACAAATGGTTAACTGAACCGGACCTGTCATTTAACAATTGGTTGCGTCATCGGCATTTCTTTTATAAATAACTAGTTAAGTTGTCCAAAGTAATTTAATGATACCATTCACAGCATTATTCAAACGGACCTTTTCACTGACGTAATGACGCAATTACGTGCACTTGCTAGCCTGTTCCATTTATGTGTTCTCCGTATGCTAAAGAGGAGTCTCACCTAGCCTCTGAAGGAAGTGACTTGGAAGGATCAATCCTACCAAGGAAGTATCCTTGACATTGAGAAACGCCTAGGGCCTGAAGCTCCGCTGCGCATCACTAAAACACACCCTTTACACGCCTCTCTGGAACAACGTCACTCACGAAACGCCTTCATTTCATCAACAAAGAGAAGTTATCAGAAAACTAAGAAATAAATCACTGAAACATGCGCGATCACACTCGAACATGATAAAAGCGGCTGTTTGTTTGCATGCTTTGGTAAATATCCAAATTCAAAGGCATCGATGTTTTACTATAGTAGAATAAGTGATACATTGATCGTAATGAATTACTTTATCAGGACTCAGAATTAATCAC
Organism: Carassius gibelio; assembly: GCF_023724105.1. Taxonomy (NCBI): domain Eukaryota; kingdom Metazoa; phylum Chordata; class Actinopteri; order Cypriniformes; family Cyprinidae; genus Carassius; species Carassius gibelio. The sequence goes on from NC_068371.1 coordinate 35,753,093, forward strand.
ACAGAAATACATTTATTTTTATTTTATTTATTTATTTTCTAAAATAGCCTGCTTATTCAGTCGAGTCTGTTTCTATTTATTTGTAGCCAAAGTGTCCTATACGTCACATTTAGAATGAATGAGAATATCTCTATTTTTATAAAAGCTCCCAAACATAAAACATTATTATATTTTTATGATAGGCTACGTGGAGCTAAACTCTCGAGACGAGACTTATGACAGATAATATAAGTTACTAAATAATTACACAATTGTGATAGAGAATAAGAAGCTGACATCTGATTTCCTCAAATGGTTATATTTACCATGCTTACTATGGTAATGTTAATGTCCAGCGTGCATAGTCTTTTGCATCGTTTATAAATATTTCTGCCTTGTATGGTGATTGTAAAACACATCCTCCTGCTGACTGAAAGTGATGCAAAAATGCTGGTGTTATAGAAATGATCCACAGTGCAGACTCTATATTTTATGAAAGCTCCCGAACAAAAATCATTATAATATTCTGATGATAGGCTATGCTACGTGGAGCTAAACTCTCGAGACAAGACGACAGATAAATATATTACTAAATAAAAGTTATAAATAAAAGTAAAAGTGGTTGCATTTACCATGTTTACTATGGTAACTTTTATCGTGCATAGTCTTTACATAGCTTATAAATATTTTATCAATTTATTTCAATCACTCGCTGCTGACTAAGAGTGAGTTTTGATCTCAAATTATTTAAAAAAGTCTTTAATACTGGTGTTAAAGCTGTTATCTTTCTAAAATGATCCGCAGCGAAGACGCTCTAGACACGGAGAAACTCCGCCTTTGTCATAACTCCTCCTCTAGCCCCAGCTGGCACGATCAAGCCCCGGAATTGACAGTGGAAACGCGATTGGCCCTGGCACGCACTAGCACGCCCGGTTTAAGCTCGCCAGTGGAAACGCAGCTAATGTTGTCAAAATGCGATGATGTAATCACGTACACTATGGAGCCTCTAAGCGCAAAGATCAATCGTTATTGGGAAACCTGGCCCAGAACTTTACACACAGGCAAACACGGCATGTGTAACGCAGGAAAGTGCATTCCTATAGTCTAGTAAAGTAGTGTAGTTACCAATATTATTAGTGTAATGCGTTACTTTACTTCGTTACCCAAAAAAGTTATATCGTTACTGTAATCCGTTACTTTGTAACTCATTACCCCAACACAGGAAGTTTCTGAGGTTTGCTTTTGGGGGTCGAAGCATACCAATATCGAGTACTTCCGTTCGACTTTCTGTAGACTCATTTAAAATAATGTAATCATCTTGTTTTAGCCAGTTTTCTGTCAAACACAGCACATGTACATTATATTCAGTGTTTATATCACTTACAAATAGTGCTTTCATAGAAAGGGACACAATTCAATAAGCCAAGCTTTATTATTTGTTTATCCGTATTACATCTGTCTTTTATTTGTTGAATATAAATTAATTTGTTACTCTTAAATTGGTTTGGAAGTTTTTTATTTTATTTTCTAGTTTAGTGAACAGACACTATAGTGTGTCTCTATCTAGGTGAAAGATTCATGTGCTGAGAATTAACTGATTTGGTTAAATGTGTGATGATTGGGTGAAGGAGAAGCTGGAAACATTGCGAGTATGAACCATTTAATGAAAAACAAAACAAACAAAAATACAAATAACGCTGAGAAGACGACAATCCAAGATGGTGGGAGACGGTGAGTAATCCATATGGGGATGGTGAGTTGGCAGCAGGAGAGGATGGCACAGGAACTGCGGGGAACCGAGCCGAAGGTAAGTGGTTATGCTTGTGAAGGTGCGATGAGTGGATGAGGATCCGGGGGAAGACACGGACATCCAACACAGAAGCAAAGAACAGTTACCAAACATGAAACAATGCTCTCAAAAACACAAGATGTGAGACAAGCCATTATATAGGGAGGGAGTAATGAGTGACAGCTGCTGCTGATGACAATTAATGGAGACGCCCACAAGCTAATCAGTGCAGATGCGGAACACACAGACTTCACCATAGTCTGTCAAGGAAAATAAGAAAAAAGAGACCAAAAAATGCAGATGAGCTGAAAACATCTCTATGTTTGTAAGGACTATACAGTCCTTATAAACTGTGTTATTCCTCTTAACACAGAAGTTTGTTGAAACCTTTTACACACTAATGCAGAGTTCATGCTGCACGATTTTAGCCGGGAGACAGTGTGAATTAGGCTAAATCTGTGCATCCCTCAACCGTGTTCTGCAGCAGCATCTCTAAACAGTGCTGTTATTACTGACAACACCTTTTTGTGCAAACTGCATAACCATTATTACAGTTAACTATGCAAAGTGATATGGAACTGTAATGTGGTCAAGTTATCTGCCTGGAAATACATTTACCATGCGTTTCCCTGAAAATAATTGCACACGTTTGTCAGCCCATCAGATTCAAGCATTCAATGGCCCCATGGTATAAAGTTACACAACTTGTGTCAGATACTGTATATTTTATTTTTGGTCAAACTAAACAGAACTTGAATCTGTCAAACTTTAGATTTGGCGGGAACATAAGGCACAAAAAATCTACTGAAGATAAATGACATTAAATCTCTGAATATCTCGGCAGATGTTTAAACAACAAAAACAGCTTTACCAGCTTCAGTTACTACTAACCAAATTTATTTCTGTCAGACATCTAAAGAAGTTCTTATTGAGAATTAAAATTGAGGTTTAGATGTTGATGTTTAATTGAATGTTAAAAGAAAATGTTATAAAAAGTCATCATGATCAGTGGCACGGCACATTTATTTTTTCTAAAGGTGTTTTTATTAAATTTTCTCTGATTGATGTGTTTTTTTAAAAGTAAATTTATTATGGCAAGAACAAATATGATCAGATGTTTGTTCATTATGACATAATCATTGAGTTCTGATCAAGTTTTGAGTATATTAATTATAAGATGATAATTATAACAATAATTCGAAACTATCAGGTTATCCAACAGTGAATAGTTATTTTTTATTAATAATAAAAAATACTTCATAGAGTTTTGAGCTACAACATGATTTAGAGAATAACAGACATCAAGACATTAATCCCACATTAATTTCAACAATGGTGACAATCAACAACATATTCATATAAACATCAAATCTGTACATCACAAAAATAAACAAGTCACTACAAAAATAAAAGCTGGTGACTTCAAATGAAATATTCAATGAAACATCAGCAGCTGAACCTCTGTTAATTCTAAATTAGAACTCCTGTATATGTCTGACAGAAATAAAATTAGTCAGTGCATTTTCCAAAAGCAACTATGGTAGCAAGTCGTTTCCAACAGAGTTTTGTGGAACTAACGACCAGATTTAGGCAACCCTATTTATGTTCATTATGAGTGAAAAGTGGTAAATGCATAATTGGAACAAACAAACAAACAAACAAAAAAGTAAAAAAAACAAGGCATAATGTGATTGGCTTCCCACCCCACCCCAAAATAAAAACAACAAAAAAAAACTGCAATCTTTAAGGCTACGTCCACACAAAGCCAGAGCTTTCCCTATGTATCTTTTTTTCTCCTCGTCTCAAGAAATATCTGCGTCAACACAAAACCACAAAACCGGCACATAACAATGTAGTTACATGTCCAAGAAGACTTGGACTATGCATAAACCTTCTGCATTGGTATACAAACGAACATGGAGCAATATCTGTGTTAATGTTAGTTAATAAAAAGACAATCATTCAGTGTTCATCTTTTGAATTCTGTTATGTGACATAGTGGTGTGTGACTAGGGGCAAGATGTGGGCTGATGACGTCATTGTTTCAGAAAAAAATACAGATTCTTTGTCCAGACGAAAACAAAAGGGCGACGTTTTCAGATTTATCCACTCTGGGACCCGCTTTCAAAAAATATTGGTTTCACTCTCCCAAAACGCTGGATCCATGTGGACAAAATGCCTATATGATACAATATTTATGCATATACAGCAAACATGTCTCCATGTGGATGGGACCTAAGCCTTTATCAATTTTTACTTTTATTTATTTCTTAATTATAGAGCTTTTTATGGGCTACCATATAAAATATATTTTTTCCCCCATAAACACAAATTGCCCTCCACCCAGTGGTATTCTATCCAGAGTTACATATTTTAAAATTATACACAACATTTCAAAATGCCATCAAATCATAATGTGTCATCCGTCTCGTTTTATGGAGAGTTGGCTCCCCATACAGAGCTAAATGGACTGTAACAAATATCATTCCCAAGAGAAGATGGACATTCATCATCACAAGTTTCAGGATTGTGAGTATTGAGCACTGAAATCATTCTCCAAAGTTGCAGTACTGACAACAGGACTGCAGTTGCATAAAGGGTTGACTTGACTTGAGAGTATAGGGCACCACCCTGAAGACAGACTACCTAACAGGCTGAACGGACCGGAGGAGAGCAAACTACTGGCAGCAGGTAACTGGGAGACTGGGCAGAAATCCAGGTAAGTCACATGACAGGACACTACTTGACAATACAGGGTTGGATTCAATTAGATTGCACATTGGTGGGTTTTTGTAAATGTGAGCCAAAATCATCACAATTAAAAAGAACAAAAGACTTGAACTACTTCAGTCTGTGTGCATTGAATTTATTTAATACACAAGTTTCACAATTTGAGTTGAATTACTGAAATAAATCAACTTTTCCATGACATTCTAATTTACTGAGATGCACCTGTACAGTATGTATTGCTATGAAACTTTTATTGCTTTACATCGAAACTTAAGTTATTTTTCTAAATAATTGTGTGCACTTATATTTTCAGTTCCATTCATTTGTTTCGCTGGAACAGTTTTTTATAGGAACTGAATATTACACAACACTCGTCTACACAAGAAGGCAAGTCCATTCTTTGAATTCTTGGAATTGTGAAACAATCCAAGAACGTTATCACCTGCCCATCAAAGTAAAGTTGAAACGTTTCTGTTTACTTTTCCGTTTTTTTTTTCTTTTTCTTTTTCTTTTTTTAAATAGGGCCTACATAAACATTCTCCTGGCATACTCCATTCAGAGTAAATAATTTGTTGAATGAAATCTCAATCATAGTCTCTATATTTCACCAATATACGAAAAAATTATAGATTTTAGTTTGTATGGAGTTTGTCCGAAGATATAGCCTATTTGCTAATTTGCTTTCTTTTATTAAAAAAGTTTGTTTTTGTTGTTTGTTTCTAACAAATTCTTTGCTATTTGAAAGTCGTTTTTCTGCTGAAATTTCTGCTAAAAGTAAACATTTGTTTCTGTTATAATGTTGTTTATATATGGTAGATATGTAATATCTTTATCCCGAAATCTCTGTGAATGTACTATCCAATAAAAAGTTCAGTGTACAAATAGGTTTCAAAACAGGTTTATCACAAAAGTAGTTACGATTAGGCCTATTTGGTATTATCAAGCCTGAGTGACGACTTGTGGTGGTTAACTAACTAACAGGGGCGTGTCTAAAGCATTTTAAATGGTGTGTGTGTGTGTGTGTTTGTGTGTGTGTTTTTGTGTCATATCAGGACACAACTCTGTATAATGACATGGGTATGACACAGGTATTACAAGGAGAGGGTGACTTATGAGGACATAACCCATGTTCCCATTTTTCAAAACTCTTATAAATCAAAGAATACAGTGTTTTTTTTTGAGAAAGTAAAAATGCACAAAGTTTCCTGTGAGGGTTAGGGTTAGGTGTAGGGTTGGTTCAGGGCCATAGGATATACAGTTTGTACAGTATAAACACCATTACGTCTATGGGATGTCCCCACTTTTCACAAAAACAAACATGTGTGTGTGTGTGTGTGTTTGGGTGTTGGTTCTGTCTGGGACACATTGCAAAGTTTTGGGGATATTTATGTGGGATTCGCTCTCAAAATAGCTGTGATTTTTACATAGTGATAACCATAGCAATAGATGGGACAACATATGTAAAAATGTGCATAAGACTAGAGCACCCTCACTATTTTTAGAAGCATCCTCAGTGATTATTTCTGGAACCTGGTTGTTATCCGTTTTTATTGCAAAACCTTATACAAAAACAACAAAATACAAATGGACTAAATAAAATAATTTAATCAATTTAAGCACTTAGCTAAAATAAGTAGGCTATCAAAAAATAAATAACTAGAGAAGGGGGACTATAATCAGCTTGCTTCCATGTAGTGAGATAAACCTACTCCTTACATAAATGAGAAAAAAAGCTCTTGTCTTCAGTGATGCAAAGACAACGTTTGAGCATGTACACGCAATATCTGAGTGAGAGCAGAGACCATTCATAAAAGAACAATGTACTGTATATTTAAAAGCACACATCTAGTTTTGTGTGAGTGAACTAAGCCAAATTTCAGGGAGGGCCGGTGCCACCACTGGCCACCACATAGACACGCCCCTGACTTCCAGTCAATAGAGGACGATTAAACACAGTGTTTTTTTCTCTCTGCTATTTGTATTTAGTTAACTTTATCCATTATATTTTTTTACTTTTAATCCATTATTGATTGATTTATAGGTCTATTAATTTACCAGATATACACTATGTGATTATTAAAATGCAGACAAAACAGTGGAGCATCCTGAGAATTATGTTCTGAATTATTATTATTATTATTTTTAATGCTAGGACAATAGTAGTGGAAGTGGCAGGAAGGGAAGCCGGGACATAATCTTACTTTGACCAAAGTACTATAGGGCCTATATTGTACAGTGCTTGAAGCAATGCAGTAGCTCTGTCATCAATTCTTTACTTTATACCTTAGTTTTTTGACCTGGTTGTTCTTTGTCTCCAACGCACCTATCCATTGCCAGTTTATATTATACCTTAAAAATAAATCATCCCAATTTTCAGCAACTAGTCATTTAAAAAAAATAGTAAAGAGTGGACACTGTTTATTCAGGGTTTTATTTATTTTTGTAATGAATCTCATTGTCAGCTGGTAATAATCAAGATCTAAGGCGATCACTGTTGATTCATAGCTTATTCTTTACCTGCTCACCAGCATTCATAGCAGTCAATTACAAAACCATGAAACCTGGTCAGACTGATTCAAAAAGAAAGAAAATAAATAAAAATAATAATAAGCAAAATAACATATCTTTACTCCACCTTCACTTAATTTCTGAGCCAATTACTTAGTTTTATTTATTTAAATAATACAGTCAATAACTTGACTATACCATTCATTAATAAACAGTTAATGAAGACTGGAGTTTTCAGTATAATTTTTTTTTCAGTAGTTATTAGACCATAATGGTAAAATGGATTACTGTGAATATTAAATAGTAAAACATGCGCACTGAATAATTAGTTTAAAGCAATTAATTTCCTGAACATACAGTATTGTTCAAAATAATAGCAGTACAATGTGACTAACCAGAATAATCAAGGTTTTTAGTATATTTTTTATTGCTACGTGGCAAACAAGTTACCAGTAGGTTCAGTAGATTCTCAGAAAACAAACAAGACCCAGCATTCATGATATGCACGCTCTTAAGGCTGTGCAATTGGGCAATTAGTTGAAAGGGGTGTGTTCAAAAAAATAGCAGTGTCTACCTTTGACTGTACAAACTCAAAACTATTTTGTACAAACATTTTTTTTCTGGGATTTAGCAATCCTGTGAATCACTAAACTAATATTTAGTTGTATGACCACAGTTTTTTAAAACTGCTTGACATCTGTGTGGCATGGAGTCAACCAACTTGTGGCACCTCTCAGCTGTTATTCCACTCCATGATTCTTTAACAACATTCCACAATTCATTCACATTTCTTGGTTTTGCTTCAGAAACAGCATTTTTGATATCACCCCACAAGTTCTCAATTGGATTAAGGTCTGGAGATTGGGCTGGCCACTCCATAACATTAATTTTGTTGGTTTGGAACCAAGACTTTGCCCGTTTACTAGTGTGTTTTGGGTCATTGTCTTGTTGAAACAACCATTTCAAGGGCATGTCCTCTTCAGCATAGGGCAACATGACCTCTTCAAGTATTTTAACATATGCAAACTGATCCATGATCCCTGGTATGCGATAAATAGGCCCAACACCATAGTAGGAGAAACATGCCCATATCATGATGCTTGCACCTCCATGCTTCACTGTCTTCACTGTGTACTGTGGCTTGAATTCAGAGTTTGGGGGTCGTCTCACAAACTGCCTGTGGCCCTTGGACCCAAAAAGAACAATTTTACTCTCATCAGTCCACAAAATGTTCCTCCATTTCTCTTTAGGCCAGTTGATGTGTTCTTTGGCAAATTGTAACCTCTTCTGCACATGCCTTTTTTTTAACAGAGGGACTTTGCGGGGGATTCTTGAAAATAGATTAGCTTCACACAGACGTCTTCTAACTGTCACAGTACTTACAGGTAACTCCAGACTGTCTTTGATCATCCTGGAGGTGATCATTGGCTGAGCCTTTGCCATTCTGGTTATTCTTCTATCCATTTTGATGGTTGTCTTCCGTTTTCTTCCACGTCTCTCTGGTTTTGCTCTCCATTTTAAGGCATTGGAGATCATTTTAGCTGAACAGCCTATCATTTTTTGCACCTCTTTATAGGTTTTCCCCTCTCTAATCAACTTTTTAATCAAAGTACGCTGTTCTTCTGAACAATGTCTTGAACGACACATTTTCCTCAGCTTTCAAATGCATGTTCAACAAGTGTTGGCTTCATCCTTAAATAGGGGCCACCTGATTCACACCTGTTTCTTCACAAAATTGATGACCTCAGTGATTGAATGCCACACTGCTATTTTTTTGAACACACCCCTTTCAACTAATTCAACTAATTGCCCAATTGCACAGCCTTAAGAGCTTGCATATCATGAATGCTGGGTCTCATTTGTTTTCTGAGAATCTACTGAACCTACTGGTAACTTGTTTGCCACGTAGCAATAAAAAATATACTAAAAACCTTGATTATTCTGGTTAGTCACATTGTACTGCTATTATTTTGAACAATACTGTAAGTCCTGTAACAAAGTAACTGTTATAGTGGAAATCAGTAATATGATGTCAATTTGAACATAATTCTAAATTCACACAAGATAAGGCATTACAGGGATGGGTGTGTTTGCCAACACATACAATCAAAAATATGTTTGTTTAATAATTTAGTTATGATGTATTAAACATGTATTAAACATGAGCATATATCAAAAAACAACAGTGAATCTGTAATTCTACATTTGCCAAAATTATATAAAATCTGAAATCGGCAGATTATCTAGCTTTTACTGATATATATTATTTATAATTTTTTTTTTTTCTTACCAAGTTGCCACAAGATGCTGTACAAACAGAAAGGATGTGATTAAAAATTACAGATGATTATTTATTAGTAATTCAAATTACAATTTTTATCTCGCTTTAAACAACTAAACTTAAATAGGGGTTTGCGTTACAAGTCAGTTGAGATACACGCTGTTGTATTGTTTGATAGCTGCATAGGCTAAATTAGGATTTTAGTGATTGTTCATTTTGAATAACCTCAAAAGTTTTGTCTACGTAAGTTACTGTGCTGTTGTTAGTTTGTGCATTGCTGAACATTTCAAGACACACCCTATACCAGTATAACAATAAATCACGAGGGCAATCACATATTTATGTGATAGACGTTCTTGCACATGCATCAAAGAGATTTCGAAACATTGAGGTTCACACCCAAAATCTATTATTATAAGAAAGAATGCTGAGATTAGTTTGTGGCTAAGCATTTTGCTGTGCAATTTTTTCAGTATCATCTTGTGCACATAATTATTAAATCAATACTTTTAATTTTATATTACTTCTTATCCTAAAATGAAATTGACTGGAAAACATATTATCAAACTCAAAATTGATTCAATTGAACATTTGGTGAATTTCATGTCACCAAATTTCACTTTCTGTCTACTGTCAAATCCACAAAAGATGATAAGTTTGGGCAGAGAAGGTTTTCAGTTGGCAGAAAGTGGAGGGGTCCTATGATAGTCTACAGTGACAAAATATTTCCTGTAGAAACAATTTTCACTCAACAATTGCAAGTAAATTTCACAAACAGTTACAAAAAATGGCAAGAAACACATTGAATAAAAGAGGTTAAACAAACAGACAAACTCTTTTTGTTGTTGTTGTTGTTTATGGAATGTTTATGGGATAATTTCTAAAAAAAAAAAAAAAAAAAGAAGATAGATAGGATCTTTGATTATGCAATGTATGTAGTATATAAAATCAGATTTATTCTATCTATTTTATTAAGCCTTTTATAAGATTAGTTTTAGTTTACCTATTATTTCTTCATACTTTTAATTTTATTTTACATCAAAATAGGCACATCTGGTGTCCCCAAACCACCTTTTATCATCCTGACAAAAATAAATTCTTGACATTCAAGTTAGCAGTAATCAGCACTGTATTTACACCCTTAATTGTGGATAGGGAATAATACCATTATGCTTCTGTATTGTGTACTACTGGGTTCGGTCACTGAACTACACTTTTTACCACACCCTAGACGTCAACATATCTTTGATATAGTGTCGCCCAAAATTGCTCTTTTCAGTCAGTTACTTTTGAACTAAGAAGACAAATTACTCCGAGCATTGCAATACCGTTTGGTGTACATGGTTATGACTTTAAACAGCAGGAGGTAGGTGAATTATTAAACATTAAATTATCATACAACTTTTGATACTGTATTATACATGTAATATTCAATGCAACATACATGTATATGTAAAAATGTTTATATGACTAAAGTCTTAAGTCACTGCGGTCTATTTGTAGCAATAGCCAAACACATACTGTATGGGTCAAAATTAGTTTTTTTCTTTTATGCAAAAACTTATTAGGATATTTAGTAAAGATCATGTTTCATGAATATATATTGTAAATTTCCTAACGTAAATATATAAAATCTTATTTTTTTATTAGTAATTAATCATTTAGATAATTGAAAATGCCATTTTCCTCAAAATGTAGATTTTTTTTGTACCCTCAGATTCCAGAAATTCAAATAGTTGTACTTTGAGCAAATATTGTTCTATCCTAACAAACCATACATCAATGGATTTTTTATATTTATTTATTCAGCTTTCAGATTATGTATAAATCTTTTGTTTTGTTTAGTTTTTTTATTGACACTTGTCTGACTGGTTTTGTGGTCCAGGGTCACATAAGTTGACAATTGCCAGAGTGTCTGCTTGTGTGATTTGTTGTCAACTTGTATCAACTTTACATTAAAGCACTATTAAAAACTGAACTTGGAAGGTCTTTTAAACTACAATTCAATTCCTCAAGTTCAATATAGATAGATAGATAGATGGATAGATGGATAGATGGATAGATAGATAGATAGATAGATAGATAGATAGATAGATAGATAGATAGATCACATTCATACACTGGTGACCTAATGTTGTATAGAATGTTAGGTCCACTAAATAGATGGCAAAAGCATGCATTGAGGCTACATATTCAGTCACCAAAGGGGGTGCTTCAATATAAAATGACAAATAGGTCGGTTAAGTTGCTGGAAGGCCTCTCTTGGGGGACTCTAATGCTTGCGTTACAAAACACTTTTAGCCCAAAATTGTATTGTTCAAAGAAAAAAAGAAAGAAAAAACTTGCAAGACATTATCGAATCAAAAATGCAGCAAATATTATATTTGCTGTTTGTGTCAGTCATAGCTGCGTGTTGTGTCCACATTTGGAAATAAAGTCTAAATGACAGCCACTGACATATTTGTTTAGCTATATATATATATATATATATATATATATATATATATATATATATATATATATATATAGTGCATTTAAATAGAGCTCTTTCCCAAGAATAGCCTATACTAAGAGAGCAGTTATTTTTTGCCAGCCCAGAACAATGCAGAAAAAACATTGGCTATATGTTTGAGTTATTTCTCAATAAACGTATTGAAAAGTTCATATCGCTCATGTTCTATTCTGTATTGTTAATATAAATCATACACTCTCCAAATAAAAAGGTTGCATTTTATACATGCAACAGCCTTTTACTGGCACCTTATGACAATTAACCATGGTAAAGTGAACTTAGTTTAACTATAGTATATGTAGATTTCCTTGGTTACCACTACAGAAAACATGTTTTAACCATGTATAAACAAAAATATAACCTTGTACGTTAGAATTAAGGCATATTGAATGTTAAAATGCATTTCAAATTTAAAGTTAAGTAACGTTAGGTATTATTACCCATTATACTTAAAATAATTAACTGGCCATTAAAAGTATCGGTATCATATCGAATACAAAATATGTGGTATCGCCCATCCCTACTTTGTATTGTGTGGCGTAGTCCAGTGAAGGCGTGTTAGGGCGGGATAATTGCATGACGCGGGATGATTTCTGCCTCTGTGCTCGGGGTCCGAGGCTATTAGCTCCACCGGAGTCACTGTTAGCCCCAGCTCGCAATGGCCAGTGGAAAAGCGCCTAATGTGTGAAGATGGCAGAACACAATTGCATATGGCAGTACAAGTTTACATATAGTCCCCTGTCTAATATGAACAAACCCAAAAATTCACAGATACCTCTGATAGATATAATCACTTTACCTTTACCATATCAACAGACTTGGCAAATCGCGCTAAGTTTTAGCTGCGCAGCACGGACCGTTTCTCAGCTCGGACCGCGTCGCGAACAAACTTGTCCGAGCTGAGCACAGCTTTACTCTGGGGTCGGGACTCCAAAGTGGATTTTGCGACACTGTTACTGCACAGATGCAACAGTCCTGCGAGATCACGTGAGAAGTGTCTGAATTCAACACACTTTTTCTCTATATTTTGAAATAATAAAATCACTATAAAATCAAAAATCATCAAACATAATTTTACACTTTTAAAAGTGTAATAAAAGTCACACACTTTTCTTTAATTTGCTACTAAATCATACATAATCATTGAAGTTGGTCAGTTCCATATAAGAGTGGAATACATATATTTTCTGTATATATATAAAGTAGAAGTAAAAGGACATTTTGTACAGTATGCATCTTAACTCAAGCTTAGTGCTTTACTGTTAAATCTGTATTAACAATAAACAAAATAAAAAATAAACAAGACTTATTAATGCAAAACAATGCTATTTTTTTTAAATTAAATTATCCTTATTTTGAATACCCCACACACCAGCCCCAGTGCTACTAAATCTACCCATTCAACTTGATAAACTAACGACTAGTTAAACATGTAACGGGAACTGAACTGAACTGAACAGATGATTCCTTGTGCTTTTGAATCGCTCTTGCGGTACTTTGATGTCATACACCGATCGGTTTATGCAACGCCACTTCAAAGCCAACGCATATGCCAATGGTTCAACGCACCAAATTCGTTCAAAACGTGGATTAGGAAATGAAATGCTGCTGTGGGTTGCTCGGAGATGAACAGTTCTGCTTTGTCTTTATTTTCTGGTTGGCAAGATTTAGCAAAACAGACAACATTGTGTCAAAAATATATACTATATATTTACAATATAAACTTCTTAATGAACTGATGTATAAGATGAGTATCACATTTGCACTAGTGTGATATTGCCTTCTTTTTGTGTGATATTTCTTAACTATGGGATGTAAATATGAGACACAATCTCAAACAGGCGTTTTGCCCCATATCTTAAATTTTAGGGACACATTCTTTACCAGCCCTAGTTTTGACATAAACATATGTGTATATGAGAGTTTAAGCACAATAAGACATTAAAGGTAACTTAGTTTAGTACACACATGCCGTGTGACATACGTTTTCTGTGTGCTTGGTTCTGATGTGTGCACTCAGAAAACACTATATCAAAAGTTGAAACTAATATGGCCTTAAAAGGCATGATTTCAGCTCGATTAACATGATGATAAAAACCTACTTTTTTTTGCCTATTCTGGAAAAAGGGGTGGGGAACAGCAGCTCATGTGCATTTAAAGTTACAGGCACAAAAACAGCATGTTTCTGCTTCCACTTAATATAATATAATAAATATTAATCTGTGGGATATTTTGAGCTGAAACTTCATTCTGGGCACCCTTTATACTTTTATTACATATTGTGAAAAAGGAGCATAATAGTTATGCTTTAAATTTTAGTGTCTAAAAAATCTAGGCCTATGTGCTTTTCCTGTGACACAAACAACAGAACATGGCATTAACAACACTAAGGTTTTGAGTTTAATTCCCAGGGAATGCAAGAACTGATACATTTTAAATACCTTGAATGCAAAGTCCAACTGGTCCCTAACGCAGAATGTAAACTGGGTTGATGGAAAACTTTGTCTCAACTAAGAGTGGTTATTCATATAATTATACTTCTTAAATACAGCTACTTTATTTAATAATAACTCAGTGATTAAGAAGCTGCTTTCAGTATCATGAACACATGAATGTTCTGTAATTTATTAAAGACATTATAAATTATTGATCTTCTATTTAAGGTGGTGTTTCGTTTCAAAATATGATGCCAGATGGACAGTTTTCCTCACCATATGTATGTATACTCTACACCTGATCTATATTATGTGTTGCAAAAATAGCTACATAATAATGTTGTGGATGTTTTCTAAAAATGTATTCTAAAAATTCTAAAGCTGCTGAAATTGTTCTTGGAAATTAACAATAGTCTAAACTGAATTTTAAATGGTCAAAAGTTAATGATGAAACATCTTTCTTTCTTTTTTCTTGATAGTATACATATGGTGCATTGTTTGTGGAGGTACATCCTCCATAACTACAACTTCACCAACAACACCAGTTTCAACAGCCAATGAAGTTTGTATAATAAGAACTAAACCATCTATTACCACAGCTATGACCACCAAACAAAATACATGCAGAGTTGTGACTTTCACAACTACATCTCCTACAACTACTGATTCAACATCAATGGCATCTTCAAGAACAACGGAAGCTTTTACAGAAAATGCATCTTCAACAACAGCTACAGGTCAAACATCAGCATCATCTTTGATGACAACAGAAACTGAAGCTTCCACACCCTCTTCAACATCAATGTATGGAGATTCTACAACTACAGCTGTAACCCCAACAACCACACTCATATCCTCGCCAAGTACAACTGCACCTTCAACAGCAACAAATGCTGCTTCAAAAACAACAACACCATCTTTAACAACTGAAGCTTCAACAACTGCAGATATGAACCCCACAAACATGCTTATATTCTCTGCACCTCCCGCAACAGAAAATGTTGCTCCAGCGACAACTTCATTGTCTTCAACAACTGAAGCTTCTACTACCACAGCTGTGAACCCCTCAACCAATCGTATATCCTCAGCAACAATAGCAATAACAAATGCTGCTCCAACACCATCTTCAAATACAGAAGGTTATACAGGAACAGATGTGAGTTCTACAACAACAAATGCTGCTCCAACTGCAACAGCTCAATCTTCTACAACTGCAGCTGTGAACCCCACAACAATGCCTGTATTCTCTGCACCTCCAACAGAATTTGCATCTCAAAGCACAAAAACGTTGTCTTTAGCAACCACTGAAACGACTGCGCCAACAATTATAATTGTAACTCAAGAAACCACTATACCATTGTCAATGTCAGCAGCTGGTGCTTACCTTACTACAAGTGTGACTCCACTGACTATATCTGGAGCTACCAAAAGTATGCCTATAACGTCAGCTGCTACAATTGCATCAACTCAAACAACAGCAGTCGTGGCAAGCAAACTGATATTCAACTCCTCATCTCCAGTGCCAAGTGAATCTCTGGTCCTCAGTGCTATCAATACTCTCCGTAATTCTAGAGAATCAGAGCTCAATGAATTGGTAAAGGTGGTGAATGTCACCTATGAGAGTAAGTGTCAAAATATTCTCTTCACTTTCAAATAAGATTAAGTTATACAATGTACATATAATACAATGATGTATTACAAGCTTCTGACAAATCTACAAACTACCATTTCCTTCCAAACAGAAATCTCAGAAACCTCCTATGCTGTGGTCTTTACATTTAACCTGGTTAATATCATCATCCCGGAAGACCCTGATCTAAGAGGTGACACCTACCAGCAAGTGCAAGATGCCATCAATAATGAGGTAAACTACAAAAATGAAGAGTATGTAAAGGCTTAGTTCCAATGTCGGTCTTCAAACTGATGAATGGTTTGATTTTTCTCTTTCAGCTGAACACTCTTCTGAATGAACCTGGCAGTCCAACTTTACAACCCAAGACATCCAACTTCACGTAAGATGCAGATGGACATTGCAATCTTCACTTTGTCTCAATATATTTTAGCTAATTACATTAATACAAATAATTTAGTAGTAGTAGAAGTAGTGTCAGCTGTGAAATTTCCATGAATTATGTTTCAATATGGATTGAAGTCCTTTAACAACACATTTTGTTTGTTCTGCAGGAGCACTTCAAACCAGATTAATGGCAAGATGGAATACAGCTTCCAGGATGGAGATGTCATACAACCAGTCAGCTTCCTCAATGAGCTACGTCAACCAACCACAACAACAGTGTTTCCAGAAACAACAGCCAGTGTTTCTGTTACTACTCCCAACCTCATGTAAAATTTGGTTTTCTATTTTGAGAGAAATCATAAATGTGCAAGTCATCATTTCAATAGAAAAAATGGATGTACATTAAACAAAAGTGGTTATATTTACAGATCTGGTTCAGCAGTGGTCACAAGCAATCTGGTGTTCAACTCCTCATCTCCAGTGCCCAGTGAATCTCTGGTCCTCAGTGCTATCAATACTCTCCGTAATTCCAGAGAGTCACAGCTCAATGAATCGGTGAAGGTGCTGAATGTCACCTATGAGAGTAAGTGTCATAATTTTCCCTCCAAAAGATTTGAAATGTGATTAAGTTATACAATGATGTATAATGGGCTTTTGACAAATCCTCAAACTATCATTTCCTTCCAAACAGAAATCTCAGAAACTTCCTATGCTGTGGTCTTTACTTTCAACGTGATTAACATCAGCATGCCAGAGGACCCTGTGTCTAGAGGCAAAACCACCCAGCAAGTGCAAGATACCATCAATAATGCGGTAAACTTAAAAAATAAACAGTATAATATGTCTTAGGTTCAATGCCAGTCTTCTCCAGAAGCTTATTAATTGTTTGATTTTCCCTGTTCAGCTGAACACTCTTCTGAATGAACCTGGCAGTCCAACTTTACAACCCAAGACCGCCAACTTCACGTAAGATGCAAATGGACATTTCAATCTTCACTTTGTCTCCGTATATTTTAGCTTATTAAATTAATCCAAATCATTTAGTAGTAGTAGAAGTAGTGTCGGCTGTGCAATTTCCATGAATTATGTTTCAATATGGATGGAAGTCCTTTAACAACACATTTTGTTTGTTCTGCAGGATCACTTCAAACCAGATTGATGGCAAGATGGAATACAGCTTCCAGGATGGAGATGTCATACAACCAGTCAGCTTCCTCAATGAGCTACGTCAACCAACCACTACAACAGTTTTTCCAGAAACAACAGCCAGTGTTTCTGTTACTACTCCCAACCTCATGTAAAATTTGGTTTTCTATTTTGAGCGAAATCATAAATGTACAAGTCATCATTTCAATAGAAAAAATGGATGTACATTAAACAAAAGTGGTTATATTTACAGATCTGGTTCAGCAGTGGTCACAAGCAAGCTGGTGTTCAACTCCTCAACTCCAGTGCCCAGTGAATCTCTGGTCCTCAGTGCTATCAATACTCTCCGTCATTCCAGAGAGTCACAGCTCAATGAATCGGTGAAGGTGCTGAATGTCACCTATGAGAGTAAGTGTCATAATTTTCCCTTCAAAATATTTGAAATGTGATTAAGTTATACAATGATGTATAATGGGCTTTTGACAAATCCTCAAACTACCATTTCCTTCCAAACAGAAATCTCAGAAACTTCCTATGCTGTGGTCTTTACTTTCAACGTGATTAACATCAGCATGCCAGAGGACCCTGTGTCTAGAGGCAAAACCACCCAGCAAGTGCAAGATACCATCAATAATGCGGTAAACTTAAAAAATGAACAGTATAATATGTCTTAGGTTCAATGCCAGTCTTCTCCAGAAGCTTATTAATTGTTTGATTTTCCCGGTTCAGCTGAACACTCTTTTGAATGAACCTGGCAGTCCAACTTTACAACCCAAGACCGCCAACTTCACGTAAGATGCAAATGGACATTTCAATATTCACTTTGTCTCCATATATTTTAGCTAATTAAATTAATCCAAATCATTTAGTAGTAGTAGAAGTAGTGTCAGCTGTGCAATGTCCATGAATTATGTTTCAATATGGATGGAAGTCCTTTAACAACACATTTTGTTTGTTCTGCAGGATCACTTCAAACCAGATTGTTGGACAGATGGAATACAGCTTCCAGGATGGAGATGTCATACAACCAGTCAGCTTCCTCAATGAGCTACGTCAACCAACCACTACAACAGTGTTTCCAGAAACAACATTTGATTTCTCTGTGACTCTTTCAAACCTCATGTAAGTGTTGTATTGCTTTTTTGAGAACAATAAAATAATTAAAGAAAGAATGTTATTGCAAAACTTTGATGTACATTAAATGTGGTTATATTTACAGATCTGGTTCAGCAATGGTCACAAGCAAGCTGGTGTTCAACTCCTCATCTCCAGTGCCCAGTGAATCTCTGGTCCTCAGTGCTATCAATACTCTCCGTCAATCCAGAGAGTCACAGCTCAATGAATCGTTGAAGGTGCTGAATGTCACCTATGAGAGTAAGTGTAATAATTTTCCCTTCAAAAGATTTGAAATGTGATTAAGTTATACAATGATGTATAATGGGCTTTTGACAAATCCTCAAACTACCATTTCCTTCCAAACAGAAATCTCAGAAACTTCCTATGCTGTGGTCTTTACTTTCAACGTGATTAACATCAGCATGCCAGAGGACCCTGTGTCTAGAGGCAAAACCACCCAGCAAGTGCAAGATACCATCAATAATGCGGTAAACCTAAAAAAATAAATAAACAGTATAATAAGTCTTAGGTTCAATGCCAGTCTTCTCCAGAAGCTTATTAATGGTTTGATTTTCCCCCTTCAGCTGAACACTCTTCTGAATGAACCTGGCAGTCCATCTTTACAACCCAAGACCGCCAACTTCACGTAAGATGCAAATGGACATTGCAAACTTCACTTTGTCTCCATATATTTTAGCTTATTAAATTAATCCAAATCATTTAGTAGTAGTAGAAGTAGTGTCGGCTGTGCAATTTCCATGAATTATGTTTCAATATGGATGGAAGTCATTTAACAACACATTTTGTTTGTTCTGCAGGATCACTTCAAACCAGATTGATGGCAAGATGGAATACAGCTTCCAGGATGGAGATGTCATACAACCAGTCAGCTTCCTCAATGAGCTACGTCAACCAACCACTACAACAGTTTTTCCAGAAACAACAGCCAGTGTTTCTGTTACTACTCCCAACCTCATGTAAAATTTGGTTTTCTATTTTGAGAGAAATCATAAATGTACAAGTCATAATTTCAATAGAAAAAATGGATGTACATTAAACAAAAGTGGTTATATTTACAGATGTGGTTCAGCAATGGTCACAAGCAAGCTGGTGTTCAACTCCTCATCTCCAGTGCCCAGTGAATCTCTGGTCCTCAGTGCTATCAATACTCTCCTTCATTCCAGAGAGTCACAGCTCAATGAATCGGTGAAGGTGCTGAATGTCACCTATGAGAGTAAGTGTCATAATTTTCCCTTCAAAAGATTTGAAATGTGATTAAGTTATACAATGATGTATAATGGGCTTTTGACAAATCCTCAAACTACCATTTCCTTCCAAACAGAAATCTCAGAAACTTCCTATGCTGTGGTCTTTACTTTCAACGTGATTAACATCAGCATGCCAGAGGACCCTGTGTCTAGAGGCAAAATCACCCAGCAAGTGCAAGATACCATCAATAATGCGGTAAACTTAAAAAAATAAATAAACAGTATAATATGTCTTAGGTTCCATGCCAGTCTTCTCCAGAAGCTTATTAATGGTTTGATTTACCCCCTTCAGCTGAACACTCTTCTGAATGAACCTGGCAGTCCAACTTTACAACCCAAGACCGCCAACTTCACGTAAGATGCAAATGGACATTGCAAACTTCACTTTGTCTCCATATATTTTAGCTTATTAAATTAATCTAAATAATTTAGTAGTAGTAGAAGTAGTGTCGGCTGTGCAATTTCCATGAATTATGTTTCAATATGGATGGAAGTCCTTTAACAACACATTTTGTTTGTTCTGCAGGATCACTTCAAACCAGATTGTTGGACAGATGGAATACAGCTTCCAGGATGGAGATGTCATACAACCAGTCAGCTTCCTCAATGAGCTACGTCAACCAACCACTACTACAGTGTTTCCAGAAACAACATTTGGTTTCTCTGTGACTCCTTCAAACCTCATGTAAGTGTTGTATTGCTTTTTTGAGAACAATAAAATAATTAAAGAAAGAATGTTATTGCAAAACTTTGATGTACATTAAACAAATGTGGTTATATTTACAGATCTGGTTCAGCAGTGGTCACAAGCAAGCTGGTGTTCAACTCCTCATCTCCAGTGCCCAGTGAATCTCTGGTCCTCAGTGCTATCAATACTCTCCGTAATTCTAGAGAATCAGAGCTCAATGAATTGGTAAAGGTGGTGAATGTCACCTATGAGAGTAAGTGTCAAAATATTCTCTTCACTTTCAAATAAGATTAAGTTATACAATGTACATATAATACAATGATGTATTACAAGCTTCTGACAAATCTACAAACTACCATTTCCTTCCAAACAGAAATCTCAGAAACCTCCTATGCTGTGGTCTTTACATTTAACCTGGTTAATATCATCATCCCGGAAGACCCTGATCTAAGAGGTGACACCTACCAGCAAGTGCAAGATGCCATCAATAATGAGGTAAACTACAAAAATGAAGAGTATGTAAAGGCTTAGTTCCAATGTCGGTCTTCAAACTGATGAATGGTTTGATTTTTCTCTTTCAGCTGAACACTCTTCTGAATGAACCTGGCAGTCCAACTTTACAACCCAAGACATCCAACTTCACGTAAGATGCAGATGGACATTGCAATCTTCACTTTGTCTCAATATATTTTAGCTAATTACATTAATACAAATAATTTAGTAGTAGTAGAAGTAGTGTCAGCTGTGAAATTTCCATGAATTATGTTTCAATATGGATTGAAGTCCTTTAACAACACATTTTGTTTGTTCTGCAGGAGCACTTCAAACCAGATTAATGGCAGGATGGAATACAGCTTCCAGGATGGAGATGTCATACAACCAGTCAGCTTCCTCAATGAGCTACGTCAACCAACCACAACAACAGTGTTTCCAGAAACAACAGCCAGTGTTTCTGTTACTACTCCCAACCTCATGTAAAATTTGGTTTTCTATTTTGAGAGAAATCATAAATGTGCAAGTCATCATTTCAATAGAAAAAATGGATGTACATTAAACAAAAGTGGTTATATTTACAGATCTGGTTCAGCAGTGGTCACAAGCAATCTGGTGTTCAACTCCTCATCTCCAGTGCCCAGTGAATCTCTGGTCCTCAGTGCTATCAATACTCTCCTTCATTCCAGAGAGTCACAGCTCAATGAATCGGTGAAGGTGCTGAATGTCACCTATGAGAGTAAGTGTCATAATTTTCCCTCCAAAAGATTTGAAATGTGATTAAGTTATACAATGATGTATAATGGGCTTTTGACAAATCCTCAAACTATCATTTCCTTCCAAACAGAAATCTCAGAAACTTCCTATGCTGTGGTCTTTACTTTCAACGTGATTAACATCAGCATGCCAGAGGACCCTGTGTCTAGAGGCAAAACCACCCAGCAAGTGCAAGATACCATCAATAATGCGGTAAACTTTAAAAGAAAAATAAACAGTATAATATGTCTTAGGTTCAATGCCAGTCTTCTCCAGAAGCTTATTAATGGTTTGATTTACCCCCTTCAGCTGAACACTCTTCTGAATGAACCTGGCAGTCCAACTTTACAACCCAAGACCGCCAACTTCACGTAAGATGCAAATGGACATTGCAAACTTCACTTTGTCTCCATATATTTTAGCTTATTAAATTAATCTAAATAATTTAGTAGTAGTAGAAGTAGTGTCGGCTGTGCAATTTCCATGAATTATGTTTCAATATGGATGGAAGTCCTTTAACAACACGTTTTGTTTGTTCTGCAGGATCACTTCAAACCAGATTGTTGGACAGATGGAATACAGCTTCCAGGATGGAGATGTCATACAACCAGTCAGCTTCCTCAATGAGCTACGTCAACCAACCACTACTACAGTGTTTCCAGAAACAACATTTGGTTTCTCTGTGACTCCTTCAAACCTCATGTAAGTGTTGTATTGCTTTTTTGAGAACAATAAAATAATTAAAGAAAGAATGTTATTGCAAAACTTTGATGTACATTAAACAAATGTGGTTATATTTACAGATCTGGTTCAGCAGTGGTCACAAGCAAGCTGGTGTTCAACTCCTCATCTCCAGTGCCCAGTGAATCTCTGGTCCTCAGTGCTATCAATACTCTCCGTCAATCCAGAGAGTCACAGCTCAATGAATCGTTGAAGGTGCTGAATGTCACCTATGAGAGTAAGTGTAATAATTTTCCCTTCAAAAGATTTGAAATGTGATTAAGTTATACAATGATGTATAATGGGCTTTTGACAAATCCTCAAACTACCATTTCCTTCCAAACAGAAATCTCAGAAACTTCCTATGCTGTGGTCTTTACTTTCAACGTGATTAACATCAGCATGCCAGAGGACCCTGTGTCTAGAGGCAAAACCACCCAGCAAGTGCAAGATACCATCAATAATGCGGTAAACCTAAAAAAATAAATAAACAGTATAATAAGTCTTAGGTTCAATGCCAGTCTTCTCCAGAAGCTTATTAATGGTTTGATTTTCCCCCTTCAGCTGAACACTCTTCTGAATGAACCTGGCAGTCCATCTTTACAACCCAAGACCGCCAACTTCACGTAAGATGCAAATGGACATTTCAATCTTCACTTTGTCTCCATATATTTTAGCTTATTAAATTAATCCAAATCATTTAGTAGTAGTAGAAGTAGTGTCGGCTGTGCAATTTCCATGAATTATGTTTCAATATGGATGGAAGTCCTTTAACAACACATTTTGTTTGTTCTGCAGGATCACTTCAAACCAGATTGATGGCAAGATGGAATACAGCTTCCAGGATGGAGATGTCATACAACCAGTCAGCTTCCTCAATGAGCTACGTCAACCAACCACTACAACAGTTTTTCCAGAAACAACAGCCAGTGTTTCTGTTACTACTCCCAACCTCATGTAAAATTTGGTTTTCTATTTTGAGAGAAATCATAAATGTACAAGTCATAATTTCAATAGAAAAAATGGATGTACATTAAACAAAAGTGGTTATATTTACAGATGTGGTTCAGCAATGGTCACAAGCAAGCTGGTGTTCAACTCCTCATCTCCAGTGCCCAGTGAATCTCTGGTCCTCAGTGCTATCAATACTCTCCTTCATTCCAGAGAGTCACAGCTCAATGAATCGGTGAAGGTGCTGAATGTCACCTATGAGAGTAAGTGTCATAATTTTCCCTTCAAAAGATTTGAAATGTGATTAAGTTATACAATGATGTATAATGGGCTTTTGACAAATCCTCAAACTACCATTTCCTTCCAAACAGAAATCTCAGAAACTTCCTATGCTGTGGTCTTTACTTTCAACGTGATTAACATCAGCATGCCAGAGGACCCTGTGTCTAGAGGCAAAATCACCCAGCAAGTGCAAGATACCATCAATAATGCGGTAAACTTAAAAAAATAAATAAACAGTATAATATGTCTTAGGTTCAATGCCAGTCTTCTCCAGAAGCTTATTAATGGTTTGATTTACCCCCTTCAGCTGAACACTCTTCTGAATGAACCTGGCAGTCCAACTTTACAACCCAAGACCGCCAACTTCACGTAAGATGCAAATGGACATTGCAAACTTCACTTTGTCTCCATATATTTTAGCTTATTAAATTAATCTAAATAATTTAGTAGTAGTAGAAGTAGTGTCGGCTGTGCAATTTCCATGAATTATGTTTCAATATGGATGGAAGTCCTTTAACAACACATTTTGTTTGTTCTGCAGGATCACTTCAAACCAGATTGTTGGACAGATGGAATACAGCTTCCAGGATGGAGATGTCATACAACCAGTCAGCTTCCTCAATGAGCTACGTCAACCAACCACTACTACAGTGTTTCCAGAAACAACATTTGGTTTCTCTGTGACTCCTTCAAACCTCATGTAAGTGTTGTATTGCTTTTTTGAGAACAATAAAATAATTAAAGAAAGAATGTTATTGCAAAACTTTGATGTACATTAAACAAATGTGGTTATATTTACAGATCTGGTTCAGCAGTGGTCACAAGCAAGCTGGTGTTCAACTCCTCATCTCCAGTGCCCAGTGAATCTCTGGTCCTCAGTGCTATCAATACTCTCCGTAATTCTAGAGAATCAGAGCTCAATGAATTGGTAAAGGTGGTGAATGTCACCTATGAGAGTAAGTGTCAAAATATTCTCTTCACTTTCAAATAAGATTAAGTTATACAATGTACATATAATACAATGATGTATTACAAGCTTCTGACAAATCTACAAACTACCATTTCCTTCCAAACAGAAATCTCAGAAACCTCCTATGCTGTGGTCTTTACATTTAACCTGGTTAATATCATCATCCCGGAAGACCCTGATCTAAGAGGTGACACCTACCAGCAAGTGCAAGATGCCATCAATAATGAGGTAAACTACAAAAATGAAGACTATGTAAAGGCTTAGTTCCAATGTCGGTCTTCAAACTGATGAATGGTTTGATTTTTCTCTTTCAGCTGAACACTCTTCTGAATGAACCTGGCAGTCCAACTTTACAACCCAAGACATCCAACTTCACGTAAGATGCAGATGGACATTGCAATCTTCACTTTGTCTCAATATATTTTAGCTAATTACATTAATACAAATAATTTAGTAGTAGTAGAAGTAGTGTCAGCTGTGAAATTTCCATGAATTATGTTTCAATATGGATTGAAGTCCTTTAACAACACATTTTGTTTGTTCTGCAGGAGCACTTCAAACCAGATTAATGGCAGGATGGAATACAGCTTCCAGGATGGAGATGTCATACAACCAGTCAGCTTCCTCAATGAGCTACGTCAACCAACCACAACAACAGTGTTTCCAGAAACAACAGCCAGTGTTTCTGTTACTACTCCCAACCTCATGTAAAATTTGGTTTTCTATTTTGAGAGAAATCATAAATGTGCAAGTCATCATTTCAATAGAAAAAATGGATGTACATTAAACAAAAGTGGTTATATTTACAGATCTGGTTCAGCAGTGGTCACAAGCAATCTGGTGTTCAACTCCTCATCTCCAGTGCCCAGTGAATCTCTGGTCCTCAGTGCTATCAATACTCTCCTTCATTCCAGAGAGTCACAGCTCAATGAATCGGTGAAGGTGCTGAATGTCACCTATGAGAGTAAGTGTCATAATTTTCCCTCCAAAAGATTTGAAATGTGATTAAGTTATACAATGATGTATAATGGGCTTTTGACAAATCCTCAAACTATCATTTCCTTCCAAACAGAAATCTCAGAAACTTCCTATGCTGTGGTCTTTACTTTCAACGTGATTAACATCAGCATGCCAGAGGACCCTGTGTCTAGAGGCAAAACCACCCAGCAAGTGCAAGATACCATCAATAATGCGGTAAACTTTAAAAGAAAAATAAACAGTATAATATGTCTTAGGTTCAATGCCAGTCTTCTCCAGAAGCTTATTAATGGTTTGATTTACCCCCTTCAGCTGAACACTCTTCTGAATGAACCTGGCAGTCCAACTTTACAACCCAAGACCGCCAACTTCACGTAAGATGCAAATGGACATTGCAAACTTCACTTTGTCTCCATATATTTTAGCTTATTAAATTAATCTAAATAATTTAGTAGTAGTAGAAGTAGTGTCGGCTGTGCAATTTCCATGAATTATGTTTCAATATGGATGGAAGTCCTTTAACAACACGTTTTGTTTGTTCTGCAGGATCACTTCAAACCAGATTGTTGGACAGATGGAATACAGCTTCCAGGATGGAGATGTCATACAACCAGTCAGCTTCCTCAATGAGCTACGTCAACCAACCACTACTACAGTGTTTCCAGAAACAACATTTGGTTTCTCTGTGACTCCTTCAAACCTCATGTAAGTGTTGTATTGCTTTTTTGAGAACAATAAAATAATTAAAGAAAGAATGTTATTGCAAAACTTTGATGTACATTAAACAAATGTGGTTATATTTACAGATCTGGTTCAGCAGTGGTCACAAGCAAGCTGGTGTTCAACTCCTCATCTCCAGTGCCCAGTGAATCTCTGGTCCTCAGTGCTATCAATACTCTCCGTCAATCCAGAGAGTCACAGCTCAATGAATCGTTGAAGGTGCTGAATGTCACCTATGAGAGTAAGTGTAATAATTTTCCCTTCAAAAGATTTGAAATGTGATTAAGTTATACAATGATGTATAATGGGCTTTTGACAAATCCTCAAACTACCATTTCCTTCCAAACAGAAATCTCAGAAACTTCCTATGCTGTGGTCTTTACTTTCAACGTGATTAACATCAGCATGCCAGAGGACCCTGTGTCTAGAGGCAAAACCACCCAGCAAGTGCAAGATACCATCAATAATGCGGTAAACCTAAAAAAATAAATAAACAGTATAATAAGTCTTAGGTTCAATGCCAGTCTTCTCCAGAAGCTTATTAATGGTTTGATTTTCCCCCTTCAGCTGAACACTCTTCTGAATGAACCTGGCAGTCCATCTTTACAACCCAAGACCGCCAACTTCACGTAAGATGCAAATGGACATTTCAATCTTCACTTTGTCTCCATATATTTTAGCTTATTAAATTAATCCAAATCATTTAGTAGTAGTAGAAGTAGTGTCGGCTGTGCAATTTCCATGAATTATGTTTCAATATGGATGGAAGTCCTTTAACAACACATTTTGTTTGTTCTGCAGGATCACTTCAAACCAGATTGATGGCAAGATGGAATACAGCTTCCAGGATGGAGATGTCATACAACCAGTCAGCTTCCTCAATGAGCTACGTCAACCAACCACTACAACAGTTTTTCCAGAAACAACAGCCAGTGTTTCTGTTACTACTCCCAACCTCATGTAAAATTTGGTTTTCTATTTTGAGAGAAATCATAAATGTACAAGTCATAATTTCAATAGAAAAAATGGATGTACATTAAACAAAAGTGGTTATATTTACAGATGTGGTTCAGCAATGGTCACAAGCAAGCTGGTGTTCAACTCCTCATCTCCAGTGCCCAGTGAATCTCTGGTCCTCAGTGCTATCAATACTCTCCTTCATTCCAGAGAGTCACAGCTCAATGAATCGGTGAAGGTGCTGAATGTCACCTATGAGAGTAAGTGTCATAATTTTCCCTTCAAAAGATTTGAAATGTGATTAAGTTATACAATGATGTATAATGGGCTTTTGACAAATCCTCAAACTACCATTTCCTTCCAAACAGAAATCTCAGAAACTTCCTATGCTGTGGTCTTTACTTTCAACGTGATTAACATCAGCATGCCAGAGGACCCTGTGTCTAGAGGCAAAATCACCCAGCAAGTGCAAGATACCATCAATAATGCGGTAAACTTAAAAAAATAAATAAACAGTATAATATGTCTTAGGTTCAATGCCAGTCTTCTCCAGAAGCTTATTAATGGTTTGATTTACCCCCTTCAGCTGAACACTCTTCTGAATGAACCTGGCAGTCCAACTTTACAACCCAAGACCGCCAACTTCACGTAAGATGCAAATGGACATTGCAAACTTCACTTTGTCTCCATATATTTTAGCTTATTAAATTAATCTAAATAATTTAGTAGTAGTAGAAGTAGTGTCGGCTGTGCAATTTCCATGAATTATGTTTCAATATGGATGGAAGTCCTTTAACAACACATTTTGTTTGTTCTGCAGGATCACTTCAAACCAGATTGTTGGACAGATGGAATACAGCTTCCAGGATGGAGATGTCATACAACCAGTCAGCTTCCTCAATGAGCTACGTCAACCAACCACTACTACAGGGTTTCCAGAAACAACATTTGGTTTCTCTGTGACTCCTTCAAACCTCATGTAAGTGTTGTATTGCTTTTTTGAGAACAATAAAATAATTAAAGAAAGAATGTTATTGCAAAACTTTGATGTACATTAAACAAATGTGGTTATATTTACAGATCTGGTTCAGCAGTGGTCACAAGCAAGCTGGTGTTCAACTCCTCATCTCCAGTGCCCAGTGAATCTCTGGTCCTCAGTGCTATCAATACTCTCCGTAATTCTAGAGAATCAGAGCTCAATGAATTGGTAAAGGTGGTGAATGTCACCTATGAGAGTAAGTGTCAAAATATTCTCTTCACTTTCAAATAAGATTAAGTTATACAATGTACATATAATACAATGATGTATTACAAGCTTCTGACAAATCTACAAACTACCATTTCCTTCCAAACAGAAATCTCAGAAACCTCCTATGCTGTGGTCTTTACATTTAACCTGGTTAATATCATCATCCCGGAAGACCCTGATCTAAGAGGTGACACCTACCAGCAAGTGCAAGATGCCATCAATAATGAGGTAAACTACAAAAATGAAGAGTATGTAAAGGCTTAGTTCCAATGTCGGTCTTCAAACTGATGAATGGTTTGATTTTTCTCTTTCAGCTGAACACTCTTCTGAATGAACCTGGCAGTCCAACTTTACAACCCAAGACATCCAACTTCACGTAAGATGCAGATGGACATTGCAATCTTCACTTTGTCTCAATATATTTTAGCTAATTACATTAATACAAATAATTTAGTAGTAGTAGAAGTAGTGTCAGCTGTGAAATTTCCATGAATTATGTTTCAATATGGATTGAAGTCCTTTAACAACACATTTTGTTTGTTCTGCAGGAGCACTTCAAACCAGATTAATGGCAGGATGGAATACAGCTTCCAGGATGGAGATGTCATACAACCAGTCAGCTTCCTCAATGAGCTACGTCAACCAACCACAACAACAGTGTTTCCAGAAACAACAGCCAGTGTTTCTGTTACTACTCCCAACCTCATGTAAAATTTGGTTTTCTATTTTGAGAGAAATCATAAATGTGCAAGTCATCATTTCAATAGAAAAAATGGATGTACATTAAACAAAAGTGGTTATATTTACAGATCTGGTTCAGCAGTGGTCACAAGCAATCTGGTGTTCAACTCCTCATCTCCAGTGCCCAGTGAATCTCTGGTCCTCAGTGCTATCAATACTCTCCTTCATTCCAGAGAGTCACAGCTCAATGAATCGGTGAAGGTGCTGAATGTCACCTATGAGAGTAAGTGTCATAATTTTCCTTCCAAAAGATTTGAAATGTGATTAAGTTATACAATGATGTATAATGGGCTTTTGACAAATCCTCAAACTATCATTTCCTTCCAAACAGAAATCTCAGAAACTTCCTATGCTGTGGTCTTTACTTTCAACGTGATTAACATCAGCATGCCAGAGGACCCTGTGTCTAGAGGCAAAACCACCCAGCAAGTGCAAGATACCATCAATAATGCGGTAAACTTAAAAAAAAAAAATAAACAGTATAATATGTCTTAGGTTCAATGCCAGTCTTCTCCAGAAGCTTATTAATGGTTTGATTTACCCCCTTCAGCTGAACACTCTTCTGAATGAACCTGGCAGTCCAACTTTACAACCCAAGACCGCCAACTTCACGTAAGATGCAAATGGACATTGCAAACTTCACTTTGTCTCCATATATTTTAGCTTATTAAATTAATCTAAATAATTTAGTAGTAGTAGAAGTAGTGTCGGCTGTGCAATTTCCATGAATTATGTTTCAATATGGATGGAAGTCCTTTAACAACACGTTTTGTTTGTTCTGCAGGATCACTTCAAACCAGATTGTTGGACAGATGGAATACAGCTTCCAGGATGGAGATGTCATACAACCAGTCAGCTTCCTCAATGAGCTACGTCAACCAACCACTACTACAGTGTTTCCAGAAACAACATTTGGTTTCTCTGTGACTCCTTCAAACCTCATGTAAGTGTTGTATTGCTTTTTTGAGAACAATAAAATAATTAAAGAAAGAATGTTATTGCAAAACTTTGATGTACATTAAACAAATGTGGTTATATTTACAGATCTGGTTCAGCAGTGGTCACAAGCAAGCTGGTGTTCAACTCCTCATCTCCAGTGCCCAGTGAATCTCTGGTCCTCAGTGCTATCAATACTCTCCGTCAATCCAGAGAGTCACAGCTCAATGAATCGTTGAAGGTGCTGAATGTCACCTATGAGAGTAAGTGTAATAATTTTCCCTTCAAAAGATTTGAAATGTGATTAAGTTATACAATGATGTATAATGGGCTTTTGACAAATCCTCAAACTACCATTTCCTTCCAAACAGAAATCTCAGAAACTTCCTATGCTGTGGTCTTTACTTTCAACGTGATTAACATCAGCATGCCAGAGGACCCTGTGTCTAGAGGCAAAACCACCCAGCAAGTGCAAGATACCATCAATAATGCGGTAAACCTAAAAAAATAAATAAACAGTATAATAAGTCTTAGGTTCAATGCCAGTCTTCTCCAGAAGCTTATTAATGGTTTGATTTTCCCCCTTCAGCTGAACACTCTTCTGAATGAACCTGGCAGTCCATCTTTACAACCCAAGACCGCCAACTTCACGTAAGATGCAAATGGACATTTCAATCTTCACTTTGTCTCCATATATTTTAGCTTATTAAATTAATCCAAATCATTTAGTAGTAGTAGAAGTAGTGTCGGCTGTGCAATTTCCATGAATTATGTTTCAATATGGATGGAAGTCCTTTAACAACACATTTTGTTTGTTCTGCAGGATCACTTCAAACCAGATTGATGGCAAGATGGAATACAGCTTCCAGGATGGAGATGTCATACAACCAGTCAGCTTCCTCAATGAGCTACGTCAACCAACCACTACAACAGTTTTTCCAGAAACAACAGCCAGTGTTTCTGTTACTACTCCCAACCTCATGTAAAATTTGGTTTTCTATTTTGAGAGAAATCATAAATGTACAAGTCATAATTTCAATAGAAAAAATGGATGTACATTAAACAAAAGTGGTTATATTTACAGATGTGGTTCAGCAATGGTCACAAGCAAGCTGGTGTTCAACTCCTCATCTCCAGTGCCCAGTGAATCTCTGGTCCTCAGTGCTATCAATACTCTCCTTCATTCCAGAGAGTCACAGCTCAATGAATCGGTGAAGGTGCTGAATGTCACCTATGAGAGTAAGTGTCATAATTTTCCCCTCAAAAGATTTGAAATGTGATTAAGTTATACAATGATGTATAATGGGCTTTTGACAAATCCTCAAACTACCATTTCCTTCCAAACAGAAATCTCAGAAACTTCCTATGCTGTGGTCTTTACTTTCAACGTGATTAACATCAGCATGCCAGAGGACCCTGTGTCTAGAGGCAAAATCACCCAGCAAGTGCAAGATACCATCAATAATGCGGTAAACTTAAAAAAATAAATAAACAGTATAATATGTCTTAGGTTCAATGCCAGTCTTCTCCAGAAGCTTATTAATGGTTTGATTTACCCCCTTCAGCTGAACACTCTTCTGAATGAACCTGGCAGTCCAACTTTACAACCCAAGACCGCCAACTTCACGTAAGATGCAAATGGACATTGCAAACTTCACTTTGTCTCCATATATTTTAGCTTATTAAATTAATCTAAATAATTTAGTAGTAGTAGAAGTAGTGTCGGCTGTGCAATTTCCATGAATTATGTTTCAATATGGATGGAAGTCCTTTAACAACACATTTTGTTTGTTCTGCAGGATCACTTCAAACCAGATTGTTGGACAGATGGAATACAGCTTCCAGGATGGAGATGTCATACAACCAGTCAGCTTCCTCAATGAGCTACGTCAACCAACCACTACTACAGGGTTTCCAGAAACAACATTTGGTTTCTCTGTGACTCCTTCAAACCTCATGTAAGTGTTGTATTGCTTTTTTGAGAACAATAAAATAATTAAAGAAAGAATGTTATTGCAAAACTTTGATGTACATTAAACAAATGTGGTTATATTTACAGATCTGGTTCAGCAGTGGTCACAAGCAAGCTGGTGTTCAACTCCTCATCTCCAGTGCCCAGTGAATCTCTGGTCCTCAGTGCTATCAATACTCTCCGTAATTCTAGAGAATCAGAGCTCAATGAATTGGTAAAGGTGGTGAATGTCACCTATGAGAGTAAGTGTCAAAATATTCTCTTCACTTTCAAATAAGATTAAGTTATACAATGTACATATAATACAATGATGTATTACAAGCTTCTGACAAATCTACAAACTACCATTTCCTTCCAAACAGAAATCTCAGAAACCTCCTATGCTGTGGTCTTTACATTTAACCTGGTTAATATCATCATCCCGGAAGACCCTGATCTAAGAGGTGACACCTACCAGCAAGTGCAAGATGCCATCAATAATGAGGTAAACTACAAAAATGAAGAGTATGTAAAGGCTTAGTTCCAATGTCGGTCTTCAAACTGATGAATGGTTTGATTTTTCTCTTTCAGCTGAACACTCTTCTGAATGAACCTGGCAGTCCAACTTTACAACCCAAGACATCCAACTTCACGTAAGATGCAGATGGACATTGCAATCTTCACTTTGTCTCAATATATTTTAGCTAATTACATTAATACAAATAATTTAGTAGTAGTAGAAGTAGTGTCAGCTGTGAAATTTCCATGAATTATGTTTCAATATGGATGGAAGTCCTTTAACAACACATTTTGTTTGTTCTGCAGGATCACTTCAAACCAGATTGATGGCAAGATGGAATACAGCTTCCAGGATGGAGATGTCATACAACCAGTCAGCTTCCTCAATGAGCTACGTCAACCAACCACTACAACAGTTTTTCCAGAAACAACAGCCAGTGTTTCTGTTACTACTCCCAACCTCATGTAAAATTTGGTTTTCTATTTTGAGAGAAATCATAAATGTACAAGTCATAATTTCAATAGAAAAAATGGATGTACATTAAACAAAAGTGGTTATATTTACAGATGTGGTTCAGCAATGGTCACAAGCAAGCTGGTGTTCAACTCCTCATCTCCAGTGCCCAGTGAATCTCTGGTCCTCAGTGCTATCAATACTCTCCTTCATTCCAGAGAGTCACAGCTCAATGAATCGGTGAAGGTGCTGAATGTCACCTATGAGAGTAAGTGTCATAATTTTCCCCTCAAAAGATTTGAAATGTGATTAAGTTATACAATGATGTATAATGGGCTTTTGACAAATCCTCAAACTACCATTTCCTTCCAAACAGAAATCTCAGAAACTTCCTATGCTGTGGTCTTTACTTTCAACGTGATTAACATCAGCATGCCAGAGGACCCTGTGTCTAGAGGCAAAATCACCCAGCAAGTGCAAGATACCATCAATAATGCGGTAAACTTAAAAAAATAAATAAACAGTATAATATGTCTTAGGTTCAATGCCAGTCTTCTCCAGAAGCTTATTAATGGTTTGATTTACCCCCTTCAGCTGAACACTCTTCTGAATGAACCTGGCAGTCCAACTTTACAACCCAAGACCGCCAACTTCACGTAAGATGCAAATGGACATTGCAAACTTCACTTTGTCTCCATATATTTTAGCTTATTAAATTAATCTAAATAATTTAGTAGTAGTAGAAGTAGTGTCGGCTGTGCAATTTCCATGAATTATGTTTCAATATGGATGGAAGTCCTTTAACAACACATTTTGTTTGTTCTGCAGGATCACTTCAAACCAGATTGTTGGACAGATGGAATACAGCTTCCAGGATGGAGATGTCATACAACCAGTCAGCTTCCTCAATGAGCTACGTCAACCAACCACTACTACAGTGTTTCCAGAAACAACATTTGGTTTCTCTGTGACTCCTTCAAACCTCATGTAAGTGTTGTATTGCTTTTTTGAGAACAATAAAATAATTAAAGAAAGAATGTTATTGCAAAACTTTGATGTACATTAAACAAATGTGGTTATATTTACAGATCTGGTTCAGCAGTGGTCACAAGCAAGCTGGTGTTCAACTCCTCATCTCCAGTGCCCAGTGAATCTCTGGTCCTCAGTGCTATCAATACTCTCCGTAATTCTAGAGAATCAGAGCTCAATGAATTGGTAAAGGTGGTGAATGTCACCTATGAGAGTAAGTGTCAAAATATTCTCTTCACTTTCAAATAAGATTAAGTTATACAATGTACATATAATACAATGATGTATTACAAGCTTCTGACAAATCTACAAACTACCATTTCCTTCCAAACAGAAATCTCAGAAACCTCCTATGCTGTGGTCTTTACATTTAACCTGGTTAATATCATCATCCCGGAAGACCCTGATCTAAGAGGTGACACCTACCAGCAAGTGCAAGATGCCATCAATAATGAGGTAAACTACAAAAATGAAGAGTATGTAAAGGCTTAGTTCCAATGTCGGTCTTCAAACTGATGAATGGTTTGATTTTTCTCTTTCAGCTGAACACTCTTCTGAATGAACCTGGCAGTCCAACTTTACAACCCAAGACATCCAACTTCACGTAAGATGCAGATGGACATTGCAATCTTCACTTTGTCTCAATATATTTTAGCTAATTACATTAATACAAATAATTTAGTAGTAGTAGAAGTAGTGTCAGCTGTGAAATTTCCATGAATTATGTTTCAATATGGATTGAAGTCCTTTAACAACACATTTTGTTTGTTCTGCAGGAGCACTTCAAACCAGATTAATGGCAGGATGGAATACAGCTTCCAGGATGGAGATGTCATACAACCAGTCAGCTTCCTCAATGAGCTACGTCAACCAACCACAACAACAGTGTTTCCAGAAACAACAGCCAGTGTTTCTGTTACTACTCCCAACCTCATGTAAAATTTGGTTTTCTATTTTGAGAGAAATCATAAATGTGCAAGTCATCATTTCAATAGAAAAAATGGATGTACATTAAACAAAAGTGGTTATATTTACAGATCTGGTTCAGCAGTGGTCACAAGCAATCTGGTGTTCAACTCCTCATCTCCAGTGCCCAGTGAATCTCTGGTCCTCAGTGCTATCAATACTCTCCTTCATTCCAGAGAGTCACAGCTCAATGAATCGGTGAAGGTGCTGAATGTCACCTATGAGAGTAAGTGTCATAATTTTCCCTCCAAAAGATTTGAAATGTGATTAAGTTATACAATGATGTATAATGGGCTTTTGACAAATCCTCAAACTATCATTTCCTTCCAAACAGAAATCTCAGAAACTTCCTATGCTGTGGTCTTTACTTTCAACGTGATTAACATCAGCATGCCAGAGGACCCTGTGTCTAGAGGCAAAACCACCCAGCAAGTGCAAGATACCATCAATAATGCGGTAAACTTTAAAAAAAAAATAAACAGTATAATATGTCTTAGGTTCAATGCCAGTCTTCTCCAGAAGCTTATTAATGGTTTGATTTACCCCCTTCAGCTGAACACTCTTCTGAATGAACCTGGCAGTCCAACTTTACAACCCAAGACCGCCAACTTCACGTAAGATGCAAATGGACATTGCAAACTTCACTTTGTCTCCATATATTTTAGCTTATTAAATTAATCTAAATAATTTAGTAGTAGTAGAAGTAGTGTCGGCTGTGCAATTTCCATGAATTATGTTTCAATATGGATGGAAGTCCTTTAACAACACGTTTTGTTTGTTCTGCAGGATCACTTCAAACCAGATTGTTGGACAGATGGAATACAGCTTCCAGGATGGAGATGTCATACAACCAGTCAGCTTCCTCAATGAGCTACGTCAACCAACCACTACTACAGTGTTTCCAGAAACAACATTTGGTTTCTCTGTGACTCCTTCAAACCTCATGTAAGTGTTGTATTGCTTTTTTGAGAACAATAAAATAATTAAAGAAAGAATGTTATTGCAAAACTTTGATGTACATTAAACAAATGTGGTTATATTTACAGATCTGGTTCAGCAGTGGTCACAAGCAAGCTGGTGTTCAACTCCTCATCTCCAGTGCCCAGTGAATCTCTGGTCCTCAGTGCTATCAATACTCTCCGTCAATCCAGAGAGTCACAGCTCAATGAATCGTTGAAGGTGCTGAATGTCACCTATGAGAGTAAGTGTAATAATTTTCCCTTCAAAAGATTTGAAATGTGATTAAGTTATACAATGATGTATAATGGGCTTTTGACAAATCCTCAAACTACCATTTCCTTCCAAACAGAAATCTCAGAAACTTCCTATGCTGTGGTCTTTACTTTCAACGTGATTAACATCAGCATGCCAGAGGACCCTGTGTCTAGAGGCAAAACCACCCAGCAAGTGCAAGATACCATCAATAATGCGGTAAACCTAAAAAAAATAAATAAACAGTATAATAAGTCTTAGGTTCAATGCCAGTCTTCTCCAGAAGCTTATTAATGGTTTGATTTTCCCCCTTCAGCTGAACACTCTTCTGAATGAACCTGGCAGTCCATCTTTACAACCCAAGACCGCCAACTTCACGTAAGATGCAAATGGACATTTCAATCTTCACTTTGTCTCCATATATTTTAGCTTATTAAATTAATCCAAATCATTTAGTAGTAGTAGAAGTAGTGTCGGCTGTGCAATTTCCATGAATTATGTTTCAATATGGATGGAAGTCCTTTAACAACACATTTTGTTTGTTCTGCAGGATCACTTCAAACCAGATTGATGGCAAGATGGAATACAGCTTCCAGGATGGAGATGTCATACAACCAGTCAGCTTCCTCAATGAGCTACGTCAACCAACCACTACAACAGTTTTTCCAGAAACAACAGCCAGTGTTTCTGTTACTACTCCCAACCTCATGTAAAATTTGGTTTTCTATTTTGAGAGAAATCATAAATGTACAAGTCATAATTTCAATAGAAAAAATGGATGTACATTAAACAAAAGTGGTTATATTTACAGATGTGGTTCAGCAATGGTCACAAGCAAGCTGGTGTTCAACTCCTCATCTCCAGTGCCCAGTGAATCTCTGGTCCTCAGTGCTATCAATACTCTCCTTCATTCCAGAGAGTCACAGCTCAATGAATCGGTGAAGGTGCTGAATGTCACCTATGAGAGTAAGTGTCATAATTTTCCCTTCAAAAGATTTGAAATGTGATTAAGTTATACAATGATGTATAATGGGCTTTTGACAAATCCTCAAACTACCATTTCCTTCCAAACAGAAATCTCAGAAACTTCCTATGCTGTGGTCTTTACTTTCAACGTGATTAACATCAGCATGCCAGAGGACCCTGTGTCTAGAGGCAAAATCACCCAGCAAGTGCAAGATACCATCAATAATGCGGTAAACTTAAAAAAATAAATAAACAGTATAATATGTCTTAGGTTCAATGCCAGTCTTCTCCAGAAGCTTATTAATGGTTTGATTTACCCCCTTCAGCTGAACACTCTTCTGAATGAACCTGGCAGTCCAACTTTACAACCCAAGACCGCCAACTTCACGTAAGATGCAAATGGACATTGCAAACTTCACTTTGTCTCCATATATTTTAGCTTATTAAATTAATCTAAATAATTTAGTAGTAGTAGAAGTAGTGTCGGCTGTGCAATTTCCATGAATTATGTTTCAATATGGATGGAAGTCCTTTAACAACACATTTTGTTTGTTCTGCAGGATCACTTCAAACCAGATTGTTGGACAGATGGAATACAGCTTCCAGGATGGAGATGTCATACAACCAGTCAGCTTCCTCAATGAGCTACGTCAACCAACCACTACTACAGTGTTTCCAGAAACAACATTTGGTTTCTCTGTGACTCCTTCAAACCTCATGTAAGTGTTGTATTGCTTTTTTGAGAACAATAAAATAATTAAAGAAAGAATGTTATTGCAAAACTTTGATGTACATTAAACAAATGTGGTTATATTTACAGATCTGGTTCAGCAGTGGTCACAAGCAAGCTGGTGTTCAACTCCTCATCTCCAGTGCCCAGTGAATCTCTGGTCCTCAGTGCTATCAATACTCTCCGTAATTCTAGAGAATCAGAGCTCAATGAATTGGTAAAGGTGGTGAATGTCACCTATGAGAGTAAGTGTCAAAATATTCTCTTCACTTTCAAATAAGATTAAGTTATACAATGTACATATAATACAATGATGTATTACAAGCTTCTGACAAATCTACAAACTACCATTTCCTTCCAAACAGAAATCTCAGAAACCTCCTATGCTGTGGTCTTTACATTTAACCTGGTTAATATCATCATCCCGGAAGACCCTGATCTAAGAGGTGACACCTACCAGCAAGTGCAAGATGCCATCAATAATGAGGTAAACTACAAAAATGAAGAGTATGTAAAGGCTTAGTTCCAATGTCGGTCTTCAAACTGATGAATGGTTTGATTTTTCTCTTTCAGCTGAACACTCTTCTGAATGAACCTGGCAGTCCAACTTTACAACCCAAGACATCCAACTTCACGTAAGATGCAGATGGACATTGCAATCTTCACTTTGTCTCAATATATTTTAGCTAATTACATTAATACAAATAATTTAGTAGTAGTAGAAGTAGTGTCAGCTGTGAAATTTCCATGAATTATGTTTCAATATGGATTGAAGTCCTTTAACAACACATTTTGTTTGTTCTGCAGGAGCACTTCAAACCAGATTAATGGCAGGATGGAATACAGCTTCCAGGATGGAGATGTCATACAACCAGTCAGCTTCCTCAATGAGCTACGTCAACCAACCACAACAACAGTGTTTCCAGAAACAACAGCCAGTGTTTCTGTTACTACTCCCAACCTCATGTAAAATTTGGTTTTCTATTTTGAGAGAAATCATAAATGTGCAAGTCATCATTTCAATAGAAAAAATGGATGTACATTAAACAAAAGTGGTTATATTTACAGATCTGGTTCAGCAGTGGTCACAAGCAATCTGGTGTTCAACTCCTCATCTCCAGTGCCCAGTGAATCTCTGGTCCTCAGTGCTATCAATACTCTCCTTCATTCCAGAGAGTCACAGCTCAATGAATCGGTGAAGGTGCTGAATGTCACCTATGAGAGTAAGTGTCATAATTTTCCCTCCAAAAGATTTGAAATGTGATTAAGTTATACAATGATGTATAATGGGCTTTTGACAAATCCTCAAACTATCATTTCCTTCCAAACAGAAATCT
This sequence comes from Carassius gibelio, assembly GCF_023724105.1. Taxonomy (NCBI): domain Eukaryota; kingdom Metazoa; phylum Chordata; class Actinopteri; order Cypriniformes; family Cyprinidae; genus Carassius; species Carassius gibelio. The sequence goes on from NC_068371.1 coordinate 35,792,478, forward strand.
CAGAAACTTCCTATGCTGTGGTCTTTACTTTCAACGTGATTAACATCAGCATGCCAGAGGACCCTGTGTCTAGAGGCAAAACCACCCAGCAAGTGCAAGATACCATCAATAATGCGGTAAACTTTAAAAAAAAAATAAACAGTATAATATGTCTTAGGTTCAATGCCAGTCTTCTCCAGAAGCTTATTAATGGTTTGATTTACCCCCTTCAGCTGAACACTCTTCTGAATGAACCTGGCAGTCCAACTTTACAACCCAAGACCGCCAACTTCACGTAAGATGCAAATGGACATTGCAAACTTCACTTTGTCTCCATATATTTTAGCTTATTAAATTAATCTAAATAATTTAGTAGTAGTAGAAGTAGTGTCGGCTGTGCAATTTCCATGAATTATGTTTCAATATGGATGGAAGTCCTTTAACAACACGTTTTGTTTGTTCTGCAGGATCACTTCAAACCAGATTGTTGGACAGATGGAATACAGCTTCCAGGATGGAGATGTCATACAACCAGTCAGTTTCCTCAATGAGCTACGTCAACCAACCACTACTACAGTGTTTCCAGAAACAACATTTGGTTTCTCTGTGACTCCTTCAAACCTCATGTAAGTGTTGTATTGCTTTTTTGAGAACAATAAAATAATTAAAGAAAGAATGTTATTGCAAAACTTTGATGTACATTAAACAAATGTGGTTATATTTACAGATCTGGTTCAGCAGTGGTCACAAGCAAGCTGGTGTTCAACTCCTCATCTCCAGTGCCCAGTGAATCTCTGGTCCTCAGTGCTATCAATACTCTCCGTCAATCCAGAGAGTCACAGCTCAATGAATCGTTGAAGGTGCTGAATGTCACCTATGAGAGTAAGTGTAATAATTTTCCCTTCAAAAGATTTGAAATGTGATTAAGTTATACAATGATGTATAATGGGCTTTTGACAAATCCTCAAACTACCATTTCCTTCCAAACAGAAATCTCAGAAACTTCCTATGCTGTGGTCTTTACTTTCAACGTGATTAACATCAGCATGCCAGAGGACCCTGTGTCTAGAGGCAAAACCACCCAGCAAGTGCAAGATACCATCAATAATGCGGTAAACCTAAAAAAAATAAATAAACAGTATAATAAGTCTTAGGTTCAATGCCAGTCTTCTCCAGAAGCTTATTAATGGTTTGATTTTCCCCCTTCAGCTGAACACTCTTCTGAATGAACCTGGCAGTCCATCTTTACAACCCAAGACCGCCAACTTCACGTAAGATGCAAATGGACATTTCAATCTTCACTTTGTCTCCATATATTTTAGCTTATTAAATTAATCCAAATCATTTAGTAGTAGTAGAAGTAGTGTCGGCTGTGCAATTTCCATGAATTATGTTTCAATATGGATGGAAGTCCTTTAACAACACATTTTGTTTGTTCTGCAGGATCACTTCAAACCAGATTGATGGCAAGATGGAATACAGCTTCCAGGATGGAGATGTCATACAACCAGTCAGCTTCCTCAATGAGCTACGTCAACCAACCACTACAACAGTTTTTCCAGAAACAACAGCCAGTGTTTCTGTTACTACTCCCAACCTCATGTAAAATTTGGTTTTCTATTTTGAGAGAAATCATAAATGTACAAGTCATAATTTCAATAGAAAAAATGGATGTACATTAAACAAAAGTGGTTATATTTACAGATGTGGTTCAGCAATGGTCACAAGCAAGCTGGTGTTCAACTCCTCATCTCCAGTGCCCAGTGAATCTCTGGTCCTCAGTGCTATCAATACTCTCCTTCATTCCAGAGAGTCACAGCTCAATGAATCGGTGAAGGTGCTGAATGTCACCTATGAGAGTAAGTGTCATAATTTTCCCCTCAAAAGATTTGAAATGTGATTAAGTTATACAATGATGTATAATGGGCTTTTGACAAATCCTCAAACTACCATTTCCTTCCAAACAGAAATCTCAGAAACTTCCTATGCTGTGGTCTTTACTTTCAACGTGATTAACATCAGCATGCCAGAGGACCCTGTGTCTAGAGGCAAAATCACCCAGCAAGTGCAAGATACCATCAATAATGCGGTAAACTTAAAAAAATAAATAAACAGTATAATATGTCTTAGGTTCAATGCCAGTCTTCTCCAGAAGCTTATTAATGGTTTGATTTACCCCCTTCAGCTGAACACTCTTCTGAATGAACCTGGCAGTCCAACTTTACAACCCAAGACCGCCAACTTCACGTAAGATGCAAATGGACATTGCAAACTTCACTTTGTCTCCATATATTTTAGCTTATTAAATTAATCTAAATAATTTAGTAGTAGTAGAAGTAGTGTCGGCTGTGCAATTTCCATGAATTATGTTTCAATATGGATGGAAGTCCTTTAACAACACATTTTGTTTGTTCTGCAGGATCACTTCAAACCAGATTGTTGGACAGATGGAATACAGCTTCCAGGATGGAGATGTCATACAACCAGTCAGCTTCCTCAATGAGCTACGTCAACCAACCACTACTACAGTGTTTCCAGAAACAACATTTGGTTTCTCTGTGACTCCTTCAAACCTCATGTAAGTGTTGTATTGCTTTTTTGAGAACAATAAAATAATTAAAGAAAGAATGTTATTGCAAAACTTTGATGTACATTAAACAAATGTGGTTATATTTACAGATCTGGTTCAGCAGTGGTCACAAGCAAGCTGGTGTTCAACTCCTCATCTCCAGTGCCCAGTGAATCTCTGGTCCTCAGTGCTATCAATACTCTCCGTAATTCTAGAGAATCAGAGCTCAATGAATTGGTAAAGGTGGTGAATGTCACCTATGAGAGTAAGTGTCAAAATATTCTCTTCACTTTCAAATAAGATTAAGTTATACAATGTACATATAATACAATGATGTATTACAAGCTTCTGACAAATCTACAAACTACCATTTCCTTCCAAACAGAAATCTCAGAAACCTCCTATGCTGTGGTCTTTACATTTAACCTGGTTAATATCATCATCCCGGAAGACCCTGATCTAAGAGGTGACACCTACCAGCAAGTGCAAGATGCCATCAATAATGAGGTAAACTACAAAAATGAAGAGTATGTAAAGGCTTAGTTCCAATGTCGGTCTTCAAACTGATGAATGGTTTGATTTTTCTCTTTCAGCTGAACACTCTTCTGAATGAACCTGGCAGTCCAACTTTACAACCCAAGACATCCAACTTCACGTAAGATGCAGATGGACATTGCAATCTTCACTTTGTCTCAATATATTTTAGCTAATTACATTAATACAAATAATTTAGTAGTAGTAGAAGTAGTGTCAGCTGTGAAATTTCCATGAATTATGTTTCAATATGGATTGAAGTCCTTTAACAACACATTTTGTTTGTTCTGCAGGAGCACTTCAAACCAGATTAATGGCAGGATGGAATACAGCTTCCAGGATGGAGATGTCATACAACCAGTCAGCTTCCTCAATGAGCTACGTCAACCAACCACAACAACAGTGTTTCCAGAAACAACAGCCAGTGTTTCTGTTACTACTCCCAACCTCATGTAAAATTTGGTTTTCTATTTTGAGAGAAATCATAAATGTGCAAGTCATCATTTCAATAGAAAAAATGGATGTACATTAAACAAAAGTGGTTATATTTACAGATCTGGTTCAGCAGTGGTCACAAGCAATCTGGTGTTCAACTCCTCATCTCCAGTGCCCAGTGAATCTCTGGTCCTCAGTGCTATCAATACTCTCCTTCATTCCAGAGAGTCACAGCTCAATGAATCGGTGAAGGTGCTGAATGTCACCTATGAGAGTAAGTGTCATAATTTTCCCTCCAAAAGATTTGAAATGTGATTAAGTTATACAATGATGTATAATGGGCTTTTGACAAATCCTCAAACTATCATTTCCTTCCAAACAGAAATCTCAGAAACTTCCTATGCTGTGGTCTTTACTTTCAACGTGATTAACATCAGCATGCCAGAGGACCCTGTGTCTAGAGGCAAAACCACCCAGCAAGTGCAAGATACCATCAATAATGCGGTAAACTTTAAAAAAAAAATAAACAGTATAATATGTCTTAGGTTCAATGCCAGTCTTCTCCAGAAGCTTATTAATGGTTTGATTTACCCCCTTCAGCTGAACACTCTTCTGAATGAACCTGGCAGTCCAACTTTACAACCCAAGACCGCCAACTTCACGTAAGATGCAAATTGACATTGCAAACTTCACTTTGTCTCCATATATTTTAGCTTATTAAATTAATCTAAATAATTTAGTAGTAGTAGAAGTAGTGTCGGCTGTGCAATTTCCATGAATTATGTTTCAATATGGATGGAAGTCCTTTAACAACACGTTTTGTTTGTTCTGCAGGATCACTTCAAACCAGATTGTTGGACAGATGGAATACAGCTTCCAGGATGGAGATGTCATACAACCAGTCAGCTTCCTCAATGAGCTACGTCAACCAACCACTACTACAGTGTTTCCAGAAACAACATTTGGTTTCTCTGTGACTCCTTCAAACCTCATGTAAGTGTTGTATTGCTTTTTTGAGAACAATAAAATAATTAAAGAAAGAATGTTATTGCAAAACTTTGATGTACATTAAACAAATGTGGTTATATTTACAGATCTGGTTCAGCAGTGGTCACAAGCAAGCTGGTGTTCAACTCCTCATCTCCAGTGCCCAGTGAATCTCTGGTCCTCAGTGCTATCAATACTCTCCGTCAATCCAGAGAGTCACAGCTCAATGAATCGTTGAAGGTGCTGAATGTCACCTATGAGAGTAAGTGTAATAATTTTCCCTTCAAAAGATTTGAAATGTGATTAAGTTATACAATGATGTATAATGGGCTTTTGACAAATCCTCAAACTACCATTTCCTTCCAAACAGAAATCTCAGAAACTTCCTATGCTGTGGTCTTTACTTTCAACGTGATTAACATCAGCATGCCAGAGGACCCTGTGTCTAGAGGCAAAACCACCCAGCAAGTGCAAGATACCATCAATAATGCGGTAAACCTAAAAAAATAAATAAACAGTATAATAAGTCTTAGGTTCAATGCCAGTCTTCTCCAGAAGCTTATTAATGGTTTGATTTTCCCCCTTCAGCTGAACACTCTTCTGAATGAACCTGGCAGTCCATCTTTACAACCCAAGACCGCCAACTTCACGTAAGATGCAAATGGACATTTCAATCTTCACTTTGTCTCCATATATTTTAGCTTATTAAATTAATCCAAATCATTTAGTAGTAGTAGAAGTAGTGTCGGCTGTGCAATTTCCATGAATTATGTTTCAATATGGATGGAAGTCCTTTAACAACACATTTTGTTTGTTCTGCAGGAGCACTTCAAACCAGATTGATGGCAAGATGGAATACAGCTTCCAGGATGGAGATGTCATACAACCAGTCAGCTTCCTCAATGAGCTACGTCAACCAACCACTACAACAGTTTTTCCAGAAACAACAGCCAGTGTTTCTGTTACTACTCCCAACCTCATGTAAAATTTGGTTTTCTATTTTGAGAGAAATCATAAATGTACAAGTCATAATTTCAATAGAAAAAATGGATGTACATTAAACAAAAGTGGTTATATTTACAGATGTGGTTCAGCAATGGTCACAAGCAAGCTGGTGTTCAACTCCTCATCTCCAGTGCCCAGTGAATCTCTGGTCCTCAGTGCTATCAATACTCTCCTTCATTCCAGAGAGTCACAGCTCAATGAATCGGTGAAGGTGCTGAATGTCACCTATGAGAGTAAGTGTCATAATTTTCCCTTCAAAAGATTTGAAATGTGATTAAGTTATACAATGATGTATAATGGGCTTTTGACAAATCCTCAAACTACCATTTCCTTCCAAACAGAAATCTCAGAAACTTCCTATGCTGTGGTCTTTACTTTCAACGTGATTAACATCAGCATGCCAGAGGACCCTGTGTCTAGAGGCAAAATCACCCAGCAAGTGCAAGATACCATCAATAATGCGGTAAACTTAAAAAAATAAATAAACAGTATAATATGTCTTAGGTTCAATGCCAGTCTTCTCCAGAAGCTTATTAATGGTTTGATTTACCCCCTTCAGCTGAACACTCTTCTGAATGAACCTGGCAGTCCAACTTTACAACCCAAGACCGCCAACTTCACGTAAGATGCAAATGGACATTGCAAACTTCACTTTGTCTCCATATATTTTAGCTTATTAAATTAATCTAAATAATTTAGTAGTAGTAGAAGTAGTGTCGGCTGTGCAATTTCCATGAATTATGTTTCAATATGGATGGAAGTCCTTTAACAACACATTTTGTTTGTTCTGCAGGATCACTTCAAACCAGATTGTTGGACAGATGGAATACAGCTTCCAGGATGGAGATGTCATACAACCAGTCAGCTTCCTCAATGAGCTACGTCAACCAACCACTACTACAGTGTTTCCAGAAACAACATTTGGTTTCTCTGTGACTCCTTCAAACCTCATGTAAGTGTTGTATTGCTTTTTTGAGAACAATAAAATAATTAAAGAAAGAATGTTATTGCAAAACTTTGATGTACATTAAACAAATGTGGTTATATTTACAGATCTGGTTCAGCAGTGGTCACAAGCAAGCTGGTGTTCAACTCCTCATCTCCAGTGCCCAGTGAATCTCTGGTCCTCAGTGCTATCAATACTCTCCGTAATTCTAGAGAATCAGAGCTCAATGAATTGGTAAAGGTGGTGAATGTCACCTATGAGAGTAAGTGTCAAAATATTCTCTTCACTTTCAAATAAGATTAAGTTATACAATGTACATATAATACAATGATGTATTACAAGCTTCTGACAAATCTACAAACTACCATTTCCTTCCAAACAGAAATCTCAGAAACCTCCTATGCTGTGGTCTTTACATTTAACCTGGTTAATATCATCATCCCGGAAGACCCTGATCTAAGAGGTGACACCTACCAGCAAGTGCAAGATGCCATCAATAATGAGGTAAACTACAAAAATGAAGAGTATGTAAAGGCTTAGTTCCAATGTCGGTCTTCAAACTGATGAATGGTTTGATTTTTCTCTTTCAGCTGAACACTCTTCTGAATGAACCTGGCAGTCCAACTTTACAACCCAAGACATCCAACTTCACGTAAGATGCAGATGGACATTGCAATCTTCACTTTGTCTCAATATATTTTAGCTAATTACATTAATACAAATAATTTAGTAGTAGTAGAAGTAGTGTCAGCTGTGAAATTTCCATGAATTATGTTTCAATATGGATTGAAGTCCTTTAACAACACATTTTGTTTGTTCTGCAGGAGCACTTCAAACCAGATTAATGGCAGGATGGAATACAGCTTCCAGGATGGAGATGTCATACAACCAGTCAGCTTCCTCAATGAGCTACGTCAACCAACCACAACAACAGTGTTTCCAGAAACAACAGCCAGTGTTTCTGTTACTACTCCCAACCTCATGTAAAATTTGGTTTTCTATTTTGAGAGAAATCATAAATGTGCAAGTCATCATTTCAATAGAAAAAATGGATGTACATTAAACAAAAGTGGTTATATTTACAGATCTGGTTCAGCAGTGGTCACAAGCAATCTGGTGTTCAACTCCTCATCTCCAGTGCCCAGTGAATCTCTGGTCCTCAGTGCTATCAATACTCTCCTTCATTCCAGAGAGTCACAGCTCAATGAATCGGTGAAGGTGCTGAATGTCACCTATGAGAGTAAGTGTCATAATTTTCCCTCCAAAAGATTTGAAATGTGATTAAGTTATACAATGATGTATAATGGGCTTTTGACAAATCCTCAAACTATCATTTCCTTCCAAACAGAAATCTCAGAAACTTCCTATGCTGTGGTCTTTACTTTCAACGTGATTAACATCAGCATGCCAGAGGACCCTGTGTCTAGAGGCAAAACCACCCAGCAAGTGCAAGATACCATCAATAATGCGGTAAACTTTAAAAAAAAAATAAACAGTATAATATGTCTTAGGTTCAATGCCAGTCTTCTCCAGAAGCTTATTAATGGTTTGATTTACCCCCTTCAGCTGAACACTCTTCTGAATGAACCTGGCAGTCCAACTTTACAACCCAAGACCGCCAACTTCACGTAAGATGCAAATGGACATTGCAAACTTCACTTTGTCTCCATATATTTTAGCTTATTAAATTAATCTAAATAATTTAGTAGTAGTAGAAGTAGTGTCGGCTGTGCAATTTCCATGAATTATGTTTCAATATGGATGGAAGTCCTTTAACAAAACGTTTTGTTTGTTCTGCAGGATCACTTCAAACCAGATTGTTGGACAGATGGAATACAGCTTCCAGGATGGAGATGTCATACAACCAGTCAGTTTCCTCAATGAGCTACGTCAACCAACCACTACTACAGTGTTTCCAGAAACAACATTTGGTTTCTCTGTGACTCCTTCAAACCTCATGTAAGTGTTGTATTGCTTTTTTGAGAACAATAAAATAATTAAAGAAAGAATGTTATTGCAAAACTTTGATGTACATTAAACAAATGTGGTTATATTTACAGATCTGGTTCAGCAGTGGTCACAAGCAAGCTGGTGTTCAACTCCTCATCTCCAGTGCCCAGTGAATCTCTGGTCCTCAGTGCTATCAATACTCTCCGTCAATCCAGAGAGTCACAGCTCAATGAATCGTTGAAGGTGCTGAATGTCACCTATGAGAGTAAGTGTAATAATTTTCCCTTCAAAAGATTTGAAATGTGATTAAGTTATACAATGATGTATAATGGGCTTTTGACAAATCCTCAAACTACCATTTCCTTCCAAACAGAAATCTCAGAAACTTCCTATGCTGTGGTCTTTACTTTCAACGTGATTAACATCAGCATGCCAGAGGACCCTGTGTCTAGAGGCAAAACCACCCAGCAAGTGCAAGATACCATCAATAATGCGGTAAACCTAAAAAAAATAAATAAACAGTATAATAAGTCTTAGGTTCAATGCCAGTCTTCTCCAGAAGCTTATTAATGGTTTGATTTTCCCCCTTCAGCTGAACACTCTTCTGAATGAACCTGGCAGTCCATCTTTACAACCCAAGACCGCCAACTTCACGTAAGATGCAAATGGACATTTCAATCTTCACTTTGTCTCCATATATTTTAGCTTATTAAATTAATCCAAATCATTTAGTAGTAGTAGAAGTAGTGTCGGCTGTGCAATTTCCATGAATTATGTTTCAATATGGATGGAAGTCCTTTAACAACACATTTTGTTTGTTCTGCAGGATCACTTCAAACCAGATTGATGGCAAGATGGAATACAGCTTCCAGGATGGAGATGTCATACAACCAGTCAGCTTCCTCAATGAGCTACGTCAACCAACCACTACAACAGTTTTTCCAGAAACAACAGCCAGTGTTTCTGTTACTACTCCCAACCTCATGTAAAATTTGGTTTTCTATTTTGAGAGAAATCATAAATGTACAAGTCATAATTTCAATAGAAAAAATGGATGTACATTAAACAAAAGTGGTTATATTTACAGATGTGGTTCAGCAATGGTCACAAGCAAGCTGGTGTTCAACTCCTCATCTCCAGTGCCCAGTGAATCTCTGGTCCTCAGTGCTATCAATACTCTCCTTCATTCCAGAGAGTCACAGCTCAATGAATCGGTGAAGGTGCTGAATGTCACCTATGAGAGTAAGTGTCATAATTTTCCCCTCAAAAGATTTGAAATGTGATTAAGTTATACAATGATGTATAATGGGCTTTTGACAAATCCTCAAACTACCATTTCCTTCCAAACAGAAATCTCAGAAACTTCCTATGCTGTGGTCTTTACTTTCAACGTGATTAACATCAGCATGCCAGAGGACCCTGTGTCTAGAGGCAAAATCACCCAGCAAGTGCAAGATACCATCAATAATGCGGTAAACTTAAAAAAATAAATAAACAGTATAATATGTCTTAGGTTCAATGCCAGTCTTCTCCAGAAGCTTATTAATGGTTTGATTTACCCCCTTCAGCTGAACACTCTTCTGAATGAACCTGGCAGTCCAACTTTACAACCCAAGACCGCCAACTTCACGTAAGATGCAAATGGACATTGCAAACTTCACTTTGTCTCCATATATTTTAGCTTATTAAATTAATCTAAATAATTTAGTAGTAGTAGAAGTAGTGTCGGCTGTGCAATTTCCATGAATTATGTTTCAATATGGATGGAAGTCCTTTAACAACACATTTTGTTTGTTCTGCAGGATCACTTCAAACCAGATTGTTGGACAGATGGAATACAGCTTCCAGGATGGAGATGTCATACAACCAGTCAGCTTCCTCAATGAGCTACGTCAACCAACCACTACTACAGTGTTTCCAGAAACAACATTTGGTTTCTCTGTGACTCCTTCAAACCTCATGTAAGTGTTGTATTGCTTTTTTGAGAACAATAAAATAATTAAAGAAAGAATGTTATTGCAAAACTTTGATGTACATTAAACAAATGTGGTTATATTTACAGATCTGGTTCAGCAGTGGTCACAAGCAAGCTGGTGTTCAACTCCTCATCTCCAGTGCCCAGTGAATCTCTGGTCCTCAGTGCTATCAATACTCTCCGTAATTCTAGAGAATCAGAGCTCAATGAATTGGTAAAGGTGGTGAATGTCACCTATGAGAGTAAGTGTCAAAATATTCTCTTCACTTTCAAATAAGATTAAGTTATACAATGTACATATAATACAATGATGTATTACAAGCTTCTGACAAATCTACAAACTACCATTTCCTTCCAAACAGAAATCTCAGAAACCTCCTATGCTGTGGTCTTTACATTTAACCTGGTTAATATCATCATCCCGGAAGACCCTGATCTAAGAGGTGACACCTACCAGCAAGTGCAAGATGCCATCAATAATGAGGTAAACTACAAAAATGAAGAGTATGTAAAGGCTTAGTTCCAATGTCGGTCTTCAAACTGATGAATGGTTTGATTTTTCTCTTTCAGCTGAACACTCTTCTGAATGAACCTGGCAGTCCAACTTTACAACCCAAGACATCCAACTTCACGTAAGATGCAGATGGACATTGCAATCTTCACTTTGTCTCAATATATTTTAGCTAATTACATTAATACAAATAATTTAGTAGTAGTAGAAGTAGTGTCAGCTGTGAAATTTCCATGAATTATGTTTCAATATGGATTGAAGTCCTTTAACAACACATTTTGTTTGTTCTGCAGGAGCACTTCAAACCAGATTAATGGCAGGATGGAATACAGCTTCCAGGATGGAGATGTCATACAACCAGTCAGCTTCCTCAATGAGCTACGTCAACCAACCACAACAACAGTGTTTCCAGAAACAACAGCCAGTGTTTCTGTTACTACTCCCAACCTCATGTAAAATTTGGTTTTCTATTTTGAGAGAAATCATAAATGTGCAAGTCATCATTTCAATAGAAAAAATGGATGTACATTAAACAAAAGTGGTTATATTTACAGATCTGGTTCAGCAGTGGTCACAAGCAATCTGGTGTTCAACTCCTCATCTCCAGTGCCCAGTGAATCTCTGGTCCTCAGTGCTATCAATACTCTCCTTCATTCCAGAGAGTCACAGCTCAATGAATCGGTGAAGGTGCTGAATGTCACCTATGAGAGTAAGTGTCATAATTTTCCCTCCAAAAGATTTGAAATGTGATTAAGTTATACAATGATGTATAATGGGCTTTTGACAAATCCTCAAACTATCATTTCCTTCCAAACAGAAATCTCAGAAACTTCCTATGCTGTGGTCTTTACTTTCAACGTGATTAACATCAGCATGCCAGAGGACCCTGTGTCTAGAGGCAAAACCACCCAGCAAGTGCAAGATACCATCAATAATGCGGTAAACTTTAAAAAAAAAATAAACAGTATAATATGTCTTAGGTTCAATGCCAGTCTTCTCCAGAAGCTTATTAATGGTTTGATTTACCCCCTTCAGCTGAACACTCTTCTGAATGAACCTGGCAGTCCAACTTTACAACCCAAGACCGCCAACTTCACGTAAGATGCAAATTGACATTGCAAACTTCACTTTGTCTCCATATATTTTAGCTTATTAAATTAATCTAAATAATTTAGTAGTAGTAGAAGTAGTGTCGGCTGTGCAATTTCCATGAATTATGTTTCAATATGGATGGAAGTCCTTTAACAACACGTTTTGTTTGTTCTGCAGGATCACTTCAAACCAGATTGTTGGACAGATGGAATACAGCTTCCAGGATGGAGATGTCATACAACCAGTCAGCTTCCTCAATGAGCTACGTCAACCAACCACTACTACAGTGTTTCCAGAAACAACATTTGGTTTCTCTGTGACTCCTTCAAACCTCATGTAAGTGTTGTATTGCTTTTTTGAGAACAATAAAATAATTAAAGAAAGAATGTTATTGCAAAACTTTGATGTACATTAAACAAATGTGGTTATATTTACAGATCTGGTTCAGCAGTGGTCACAAGCAAGCTGGTGTTCAACTCCTCATCTCCAGTGCCCAGTGAATCTCTGGTCCTCAGTGCTATCAATACTCTCCGTCAATCCAGAGAGTCACAGCTCAATGAATCGTTGAAGGTGCTGAATGTCACCTATGAGAGTAAGTGTAATAATTTTCCCTTCAAAAGATTTGAAATGTGATTAAGTTATACAATGATGTATAATGGGCTTTTGACAAATCCTCAAACTACCATTTCCTTCCAAACAGAAATCTCAGAAACTTCCTATGCTGTGGTCTTTACTTTCAACGTGATTAACATCAGCATGCCAGAGGACCCTGTGTCTAGAGGCAAAACCACCCAGCAAGTGCAAGATACCATCAATAATGCGGTAAACCTAAAAAAATAAATAAACAGTATAATAAGTCTTAGGTTCAATGCCAGTCTTCTCCAGAAGCTTATTAATGGTTTGATTTTCCCCCTTCAGCTGAACACTCTTCTGAATGAACCTGGCAGTCCATCTTTACAACCCAAGACCGCCAACTTCACGTAAGATGCAAATGGACATTTCAATCTTCACTTTGTCTCCATATATTTTAGCTTATTAAATTAATCCAAATCATTTAGTAGTAGTAGAAGTAGTGTCGGCTGTGCAATTTCCATGAATTATGTTTCAATATGGATGGAAGTCCTTTAACAACACATTTTGTTTGTTCTGCAGGAGCACTTCAAACCAGATTGATGGCAAGATGGAATACAGCTTCCAGGATGGAGATGTCATACAACCAGTCAGCTTCCTCAATGAGCTACGTCAACCAACCACTACAACAGTTTTTCCAGAAACAACAGCCAGTGTTTCTGTTACTACTCCCAACCTCATGTAAAATTTGGTTTTCTATTTTGAGAGAAATCATAAATGTACAAGTCATAATTTCAATAGAAAAAATGGATGTACATTAAACAAAAGTGGTTATATTTACAGATGTGGTTCAGCAATGGTCACAAGCAAGCTGGTGTTCAACTCCTCATCTCCAGTGCCCAGTGAATCTCTGGTCCTCAGTGCTATCAATACTCTCCTTCATTCCAGAGAGTCACAGCTCAATGAATCGGTGAAGGTGCTGAATGTCACCTATGAGAGTAAGTGTCATAATTTTCCCTTCAAAAGATTTGAAATGTGATTAAGTTATACAATGATGTATAATGGGCTTTTGACAAATCCTCAAACTACCATTTCCTTCCAAACAGAAATCTCAGAAACTTCCTATGCTGTGGTCTTTACTTTCAACGTGATTAACATCAGCATGCCAGAGGACCCTGTGTCTAGAGGCAAAATCACCCAGCAAGTGCAAGATACCATCAATAATGCGGTAAACTTAAAAAAATAAATAAACAGTATAATATGTCTTAGGTTCAATGCCAGTCTTCTCCAGAAGCTTATTAATGGTTTGATTTACCCCCTTCAGCTGAACACTCTTCTGAATGAACCTGGCAGTCCAACTTTACAACCCAAGACCGCCAACTTCACGTAAGATGCAAATGGACATTGCAAACTTCACTTTGTCTCCATATATTTTAGCTTATTAAATTAATCTAAATAATTTAGTAGTAGTAGAAGTAGTGTCGACTGTGCAATTTCCATGAATTATGTTTCAATATGGATGGAAGTCCTTTAACAACACATTTTGTTTGTTCTGCAGGATCACTTCAAACCAGATTGTTGGACAGATGGAATACAGCTTCCAGGATGGAGATGTCATACAACCAGTCAGCTTCCTCAATGAGCTACGTCAACCAACCACTACTACAGTGTTTCCAGAAACAACATTTGGTTTCTCTGTGACTCCTTCAAACCTCATGTAAGTGTTGTATTGCTTTTTTGAGAACAATAAAATAATTAAAGAAAGAATGTTATTGCAAAACTTTGATGTACATTAAACAAATGTGGTTATATTTACAGATCTGGTTCAGCAGTGGTCACAAGCAAGCTGGTGTTCAACTCCTCATCTCCAGTGCCCAGTGAATCTCTGGTCCTCAGTGCTATCAATACTCTCCGTAATTCTAGAGAATCAGAGCTCAATGAATTGGTAAAGGTGGTGAATGTCACCTATGAGAGTAAGTGTCAAAATATTCTCTTCACTTTCAAATAAGATTAAGTTATACAATGTACATATAATACAATGATGTATTACAAGCTTCTGACAAATCTACAAACTACCATTTCCTTCCAAACAGAAATCTCAGAAACCTCCTATGCTGTGGTCTTTACATTTAACCTGGTTAATATCATCATCCCGGAAGACCCTGATCTAAGAGGTGACACCTACCAGCAAGTGCAAGATGCCATCAATAATGAGGTAAACTACAAAAATGAAGAGTATGTAAAGGCTTAGTTCCAATGTCGGTCTTCAAACTGATGAATGGTTTGATTTTTCTCTTTCAGCTGAACACTCTTCTGAATGAACCTGGCAGTCCAACTTTACAACCCAAGACATCCAACTTCACGTAAGATGCAGATGGACATTGCAATCTTCACTTTGTCTCAATATATTTTAGCTAATTACATTAATACAAATAATTTAGTAGTAGTAGAAGTAGTGTCAGCTGTGAAATTTCCATGAATTATGTTTCAATATGGATTGAAGTCCTTTAACAACACATTTTGTTTGTTCTGCAGGAGCACTTCAAACCAGATTAATGGCAGGATGGAATACAGCTTCCAGGATGGAGATGTCATACAACCAGTCAGCTTCCTCAATGAGCTACGTCAACCAACCACAACAACAGTGTTTCCAGAAACAACAGCCAGTGTTTCTGTTACTACTCCCAACCTCATGTAAAATTTGGTTTTCTATTTTGAGAGAAATCATAAATGTGCAAGTCATCATTTCAATAGAAAAAATGGATGTACATTAAACAAAAGTGGTTATATTTACAGATCTGGTTCAGCAGTGGTCACAAGCAATCTGGTGTTCAACTCCTCATCTCCAGTGCCCAGTGAATCTCTGGTCCTCAGTGCTATCAATACTCTCCTTCATTCCAGAGAGTCACAGCTCAATGAATCGGTGAAGGTGCTGAATGTCACCTATGAGAGTAAGTGTCATAATTTTCCCTCCAAAAGATTTGAAATGTGATTAAGTTATACAATGATGTATAATGGGCTTTTGACAAATCCTCAAACTATCATTTCCTTCCAAACAGAAATCTCAGAAACTTCCTATGCTGTGGTCTTTACTTTCAACGTGATTAACATCAGCATGCCAGAGGACCCTGTGTCTAGAGGCAAAACCACCCAGCAAGTGCAAGATACCATCAATAATGCGGTAAACTTTAAAAAAAAAATAAACAGTATAATATGTCTTAGGTTCAATGCCAGTCTTCTCCAGAAGCTTATTAATGGTTTGATTTACCCCCTTCAGCTGAACACTCTTCTGAATGAACCTGGCAGTCCAACTTTACAACCCAAGACCGCCAACTTCACGTAAGATGCAAATGGACATTGCAAACTTCACTTTGTCTCCATATATTTTAGCTTATTAAATTAATCTAAATAATTTAGTAGTAGTAGAAGTAGTGTCGGCTGTGCAATTTCCATGAATTATGTTTCAATATGGATGGAAGTCCTTTAACAACACGTTTTGTTTGTTCTGCAGGATCACTTCAAACCAGATTGTTGGACAGATGGAATACAGCTTCCAGGATGGAGATGTCATACAACCAGTCAGCTTCCTCAATGAGCTACGTCAACCAACCACTACTACAGTGTTTCCAGAAACAACATTTGGTTTCTCTGTGACTCCTTCAAACCTCATGTAAGTGTTGTATTGCTTTTTTGAGAACAATAAAATAATTAAAGAAAGAATGTTATTGCAAAACTTTGATGTATATTAAACAAATGTGGTTATATTTACAGATCTGGTTCAGCAATGGTCACAAGCAAGCTGGTGTTCAACTCCTCATCTCCAGTGCCCAGTGAATCTCTGGTCCTCAGTGCTATCAATACTCTCCGTCAGTCCAGAGAGTCACAGCTCAATGAATCGTTGAAGGTGCTGAATGTCACCTATGAGAGTAAGTGTAATAATTTTCCCTTCAAAAGATTTGAAATGTGATTAAGTTATACAATGATGTATAATGGGCTTTTGACAAATCCTCAAACTACCATTTCCTTCCAAACAGAAATCTCAGAAACTTCCTATGCTGTGGTCTTTACTTTCAACGTGATTAACATCAGCATGCCAGAGGACCCTGTGTCTAGAGGCAAAACCACCCAGCAAGTGCAAGATACCATCAATAATGCGGTAAACCTAAAAAAATAAATAAACAGTATAATAAGTCTTAGGTTCAATGCCAGTCTTCTCCAGAAGCTTATTAATGGTTTGATTTTCCCCCTTCAGCTGAACACTCTTCTGAATGAACCTGGCAGTCCATCTTTACAACCCAAGACCGCCAACTTCACGTAAGATGCAAATGGACATTTCAATCTTCACTTTGTCTCCATATATTTTAGCTTATTAAATTAATCCAAATCATTTAGTAGTAGTAGAAGTAGTGTCGGCTGTGCAATTTCCATGAATTATGTTTCAATATGGATGGAAGTCCTTTAACAACACATTTTGTTTGTTCTGCAGGATCACTTCAAACCAGATTGATGGCAAGATGGAATACAGCTTCCAGGATGGAGATGTCATACAACCAGTCAGCTTCCTCAATGAGCTACGTCAACCAACCACTACAACAGTTTTTCCAGAAACAACAGCCAGTGTTTCTGTTACTACTCCCAACCTCATGTAAAATTTGGTTTTCTATTTTGAGAGAAATCATAAATGTACAAGTCATAATTTCAATAGAAAAAATGGATGTACATTAAACAAAAGTGGTTATATTTACAGATGTGGTTCAGCAATGGTCACAAGCAAGCTGGTGTTCAACTCCTCATCTCCAGTGCCCAGTGAATCTCTGGTCCTCAGTGCTATCAATACTCTCCTTCATTCCAGAGAGTCACAGCTCAATGAATCGGTGAAGGTGCTGAATGTCACCTATGAGAGTAAGTGTCATAATTTTCCCTTCAAAAGATTTGAAATGTGATTAAGTTATACAATGATGTATAATGGGCTTTTGACAAATCCTCAAACTACCATTTCCTTCCAAACAGAAATCTCAGAAACTTCCTATGCTGTGGTCTTTACTTTCAACGTGATTAACATCAGCATGCCAGAGGACCCTGTGTCTAGAGGCAAAATCACCCAGCAAGTGCAAGATACCATCAATAATGCGGTAAACTTAAAAAAATAAATAAACAGTATAATATGTCTTAGGTTCAATGCCAGTCTTCTCCAGAAGCTTATTAATGGTTTGATTTACCCCGTTCAGCTGAACACTCTTCTGAATGAACCTGGCAGTCCAACTTTACAACCCAAGACCGCCAACTTCACGTAAGATGCAAATGGACATTGCAAACTTCACTTTGTCTCCATATATTTTAGCTTATTAAATTAATCTAAATAATTTAGTAGTAGTAGAAGTAGTGTCGGCTGTGCAATTTCCATGAATTATGTTTCAATATGGATGGAAGTCCTTTAACAACACATTTTGTTTGTTCTGCAGGATCACTTCAAACCAGATTGTTGGACAGATGGAATACAGCTTCCAGGATGGAGATGTCATACAACCAGTCAGCTTCCTCAATGAGCTACGTCAACCAACCACTACTACAGTGTTTCCAGAAACAACATTTGGTTTCTCTGTGACTCCTTCAAACCTCATGTAAGTGTTGTATTGCTTTTTTGAGAACAATAAAATAATTAAAGAAAGAATGTTATTGCAAAACTTTGATGTACATTAAACAAATGTGGTTATATTTACAGATCTGGTTCAGCAGTGGTCACAAGCAAGCTGGTGTTCAACTCCTCATCTCCAGTGCCCAGTGAATCTCTGGTCCTCAGTGCTATCAATACTCTCCGTAATTCTAGAGAATCAGAGCTCAATGAATTGGTAAAGGTGGTGAATGTCACCTATGAGAGTAAGTGTCAAAATATTCTCTTCACTTTCAAATAAGATTAAGTTATACAATGTACATATAATACAATGATGTATTACAAGCTTCTGACAAATCTACAAACTACCATTTCCTTCCAAACAGAAATCTCAGAAACCTCCTATGCTGTGGTCTTTACATTTAACCTGGTTAATATCATCATCCCGGAAGACCCTGATCTAAGAGGTGACACCTACCAGCAAGTGCAAGATGCCATCAATAATGAGGTAAACTACAAAAATGAAGAGTATGTAAAGGCTTAGTTCCAATGTCGGTCTTCAAACTGATGAATGGTTTGATTTTTCTCTTTCAGCTGAACACTCTTCTGAATGAACCTGGCAGTCCAACTTTACAACCCAAGACATCCAACTTCACGTAAGATGCAGATGGACATTGCAATCTTCACTTTGTCTCAATATATTTTAGCTAATTACATTAATACAAATAATTTAGTAGTAGTAGAAGTAGTGTCAGCTGTGAAATTTCCATGAATTATGTTTCAATATGGATTGAAGTCCTTTAACAACACATTTTGTTTGTTCTGCAGGAGCACTTCAAACCAGATTAATGGCAGGATGGAATACAGCTTCCAGGATGGAGATGTCATACAACCAGTCAGCTTCCTCAATGAGCTACGTCAACCAACCACAACAACAGTGTTTCCAGAAACAACAGCCAGTGTTTCTGTTACTACTCCCAACCTCATGTAAAATTTGGTTTTCTATTTTGAGAGAAATCATAAATGTGCAAGTCATCATTTCAATAGAAAAAATGGATGTACATTAAACAAAAGTGGTTATATTTACAGATCTGGTTCAGCAGTGGTCACAAGCAATCTGGTGTTCAACTCCTCATCTCCAGTGCCCAGTGAATCTCTGGTCCTCAGTGCTATCAATACTCTCCTTCATTCCAGAGAGTCACAGCTCAATGAATCGGTGAAGGTGCTGAATGTCACCTATGAGAGTAAGTGTCATAATTTTCCCTCCAAAAGATTTGAAATGTGATTAAGTTATACAATGATGTATAATGGGCTTTTGACAAATCCTCAAACTATCATTTCCTTCCAAACAGAAATCTCAGAAACTTCCTATGCTGTGGTCTTTACTTTCAACGTGATTAACATCAGCATGCCAGAGGACCCTGTGTCTAGAGGCAAAACCACCCAGCAAGTGCAAGATACCATCAATAATGCGGTAAACTTTAAAAAAAAAATAAACAGTATAATATGTCTTAGGTTCAATGCCAGTCTTCTCCAGAAGCTTATTAATGGTTTGATTTACCCCCTTCAGCTGAACACTCTTCTGAATGAACCTGGCAGTCCAACTTTACAACCCAAGACCGCCAACTTCACGTAAGATGCAAATGGACATTGCAAACTTCACTTTGTCTCCATATATTTTAGCTTATTAAATTAATCTAAATAATTTAGTAGTAGTAGAAGTAGTGTCGGCTGTGCAATTTCCATGAATTATGTTTCAATATGGATGGAAGTCCTTTAACAACACGTTTTGTTTGTTCTGCAGGATCACTTCAAACCAGATTGTTGGACAGATGGAATACAGCTTCCAGGATGGAGATGTCATACAACCAGTCAGCTTCCTCAATGAGCTACGTCAACCAACCACTACTACAGTGTTTCCAGAAACAACATTTGGTTTCTCTGTGACTCCTTCAAACCTCATGTAAGTGTTGTATTGCTTTTTTGAGAACAATAAAATAATTAAAGAAAGAATGTTATTGCAAAACTTTGATGTATATTAAACAAATGTGGTTATATTTACAGATCTGGTTCAGCAATGGTCACAAGCAAGCTGGTGTTCAACTCCTCATCTCCAGTGCCCAGTGAATCTCTGGTCCTCAGTGCTATCAATACTCTCCGTCAATCCAGAGAGTCACAGCTCAATGAATCGTTGAAGGTGCTGAATGTCACCTATGAGAGTAAGTGTAATAATTTTCCCTTCAAAAGATTTGAAATGTGATTAAGTTATACAATGATGTATAATGGGCTTTTGACAAATCCTCAAACTACCATTTCCTTCCAAACAGAAATCTCAGAAACTTCCTATGCTGTGGTCTTTACTTTCAACGTGATTAACATCAGCATGCCAGAGGACCCTGTGTCTAGAGGCAAAACCACCCAGCAAGTGCAAGATACCATCAATAATGCGGTAAACCTAAAAAAATAAATAAACAGTATAATAAGTCTTAGGTTCAATGCCAGTCTTCTCCAGAAGCTTATTAATGGTTTGATTTTCCCCCTTCAGCTGAACACTCTTCTGAATGAACCTGGCAGTCCATCTTTACAACCCAAGACCGCCAACTTCACGTAAGATGCAAATGGACATTTCAATCTTCACTTTGTCTCCATATATTTTAGCTTATTAAATTAATCCAAATCATTTAGTAGTAGTAGAAGTAGTGTCGGCTGTGCAATTTCCATGAATTATGTTTCAATATGGATGGAAGTCCTTTAACAACACATTTTGTTTGTTCTGCAGGATCACTTCAAACCAGATTGATGGCAAGATGGAATACAGCTTCCAGGATGGAGATGTCATACAACCAGTCAGCTTCCTCAATGAGCTACGTCAACCAACCACTACAACAGTTTTTCCAGAAACAACAGCCAGTGTTTCTGTTACTACTCCCAACCTCATGTAAAATTTGGTTTTCTATTTTGAGAGAAATCATAAATGTACAAGTCATAATTTCAATAGAAAAAATGGATGTACATTAAACAAAAGTGGTTATATTTACAGATGTGGTTCAGCAATGGTCACAAGCAAGCTGGTGTTCAACTCCTCATCTCCAGTGCCCAGTGAATCTCTGGTCCTCAGTGCTATCAATACTCTCCTTCATTCCAGAGAGTCACAGCTCAATGAATCGGTGAAGGTGCTGAATGTCACCTATGAGAGTAAGTGTCATAATTTTCCCTTCAAAAGATTTGAAATGTGATTAAGTTATACAATGATGTATAATGGGCTTTTGACAAATCCTCAAACTACCATTTCCTTCCAAACAGAAATCTCAGAAACTTCCTATGCTGTGGTCTTTACTTTCAACGTGATTAACATCAGCATGCCAGAGGACCCTGTGTCTAGAGGCAAAATCACCCAGCAAGTGCAAGATACCATCAATAATGCGGTAAACTTAAAAAAATAAATAAACAGTATAATATGTCTTAGGTTCAATGCCAGTCTTCTCCAGAAGCTTATTAATGGTTTGATTTACCCCCTTCAGCTGAACACTCTTCTGAATGAACCTGGCAGTCCAACTTTACAACCCAAGACCGCCAACTTCACGTAAGATGCAAATGGACATTGCAAACTTCACTTTGTCTCCATATATTTTAGCTTATTAAATTAATCTAAATAATTTAGTAGTAGTAGAAGTAGTGTCGGCTGTGCAATTTCCATGAATTATGTTTCAATATGGATGGAAGTCCTTTAACAACACATTTTGTTTGTTCTGCAGGATCACTTCAAACCAGATTGTTGGACAGATGGAATACAGCTTCCAGGATGGAGATGTCATACAACCAGTCAGCTTCCTCAATGAGCTACGTCAACCAACCACTACTACAGTGTTTCCAGAAACAACATTTGGTTTCTCTGTGACTCCTTCAAACCTCATGTAAGTGTTGTATTGCTTTTTTGAGAACAATAAAATAATTAAAGAAAGAATGTTATTGCAAAACTTTGATGTACATTAAACAAATGTGGTTATATTTACAGATCTGGTTCAGCAGTGGTCACAAGCAAGCTGGTGTTCAACTCCTCATCTCCAGTGCCCAGTGAATCTCTGGTCCTCAGTGCTATCAATACTCTCCGTAATTCTAGAGAATCAGAGCTCAATGAATTGGTAAAGGTGGTGAATGTCACCTATGAGAGTAAGTGTCAAAATATTCTCTTCACTTTCAAATAAGATTAAGTTATACAATGTACATATAATACAATGATGTATTACAAGCTTCTGACAAATCTACAAACTACCATTTCCTTCCAAACAGAAATCTCAGAAACCTCCTATGCTGTGGTCTTTACATTTAACCTGGTTAATATCATCATCCCGGAAGACCCTGATCTAAGAGGTGACACCTACCAGCAAGTGCAAGATGCCATCAATAATGAGGTAAACTACAAAAATGAAGAGTATGTAAAGGCTTAGTTCCAATGTCGGTCTTCAAACTGATGAATGGTTTGATTTTTCTCTTTCAGCTGAACACTCTTCTGAATGAACCTGGCAGTCCAACTTTACAACCCAAGACATCCAACTTCACGTAAGATGCAGATGGA
Source organism: Carassius gibelio (assembly GCF_023724105.1). NCBI lineage: Eukaryota > Metazoa > Chordata > Actinopteri > Cypriniformes > Cyprinidae > Carassius > Carassius gibelio. The sequence continues at coordinate 35,815,218 of NC_068371.1, forward strand.
CATTGCAATCTTCACTTTGTCTCAATATATTTTAGCTAATTACATTAATACAAATAATTTAGTAGTAGTAGAAGTAGTGTCAGCTGTGAAATTTCCATGAATTATGTTTCAATATGGATTGAAGTCCTTTAACAACACATTTTGTTTGTTCTGCAGGAGCACTTCAAACCAGATTAATGGCAGGATGGAATACAGCTTCCAGGATGGAGATGTCATACAACCAGTCAGCTTCCTCAATGAGCTACGTCAACCAACCACAACAACAGTGTTTCCAGAAACAACAGCCAGTGTTTCTGTTACTACTCCCAACCTCATGTAAAATTTGGTTTTCTATTTTGAGAGAAATCATAAATGTGCAAGTCATCATTTCAATAGAAAAAATGGATGTACATTAAACAAAAGTGGTTATATTTACAGATCTGGTTCAGCAGTGGTCACAAGCAATCTGGTGTTCAACTCCTCATCTCCAGTGCCCAGTGAATCTCTGGTCCTCAGTGCTATCAATACTCTCCTTCATTCCAGAGAGTCACAGCTCAATGAATCGGTGAAGGTGCTGAATGTCACCTATGAGAGTAAGTGTCATAATTTTCCCTCCAAAAGATTTGAAATGTGATTAAGTTATACAATGATGTATAATGGGCTTTTGACAAATCCTCAAACTATCATTTCCTTCCAAACAGAAATCTCAGAAACTTCCTATGCTGTGGTCTTTACTTTCAACGTGATTAACATCAGCATGCCAGAGGACCCTGTGTCTAGAGGCAAAACCACCCAGCAAGTGCAAGATACCATCAATAATGCGGTAAACTTTAAAAAAAAAATAAACAGTATAATATGTCTTAGGTTCAATGCCAGTCTTCTCCAGAAGCTTATTAATGGTTTGATTTACCCCCTTCAGCTGAACACTCTTCTGAATGAACCTGGCAGTCCAACTTTACAACCCAAGACCGCCAACTTCACGTAAGATGCAAATGGACATTGCAATCTTCACTTTGTCTCCATATATTTTAGCTTATTAAATTAATCTAAATAATTTAGTAGTAGTAGAAGTAGTGTCGGCTGTGCAATTTCCATGAATTATGTTTCAATATGGATGGAAGTCCTTTAACAACACGTTTTGTTTGTTCTGCAGGATCACTTCAAACCAGATTGTTGGACAGATGGAATACAGCTTCCAGGATGGAGATGTCATACAACCAGTCAGCTTCCTCAATGAGCTACGTCAACCAACCACTACTACAGTGTTTCCAGAAACAACATTTGGTTTCTCTGTGACTCCTTCAAACCTCATGTAAGTGTTGTATTGCTTTTTTGAGAACAATAAAATAATTAAAGAAAGAATGTTATTGCAAAACTTTGATGTATATTAAACAAATGTGGTTATATTTACAGATCTGGTTCAGCAATGGTCACAAGCAAGCTGGTGTTCAACTCCTCATCTCCAGTGCCCAGTGAATCTCTGGTCCTCAGTGCTATCAATACTCTCCGTCAATCCAGAGAGTCACAGCTCAATGAATCGTTAAAGGTGCTGAATGTCACCTATGAGAGTAAGTGTAATAATTTTCCCTTCAAAAGATTTGAAATGTGATTAAGTTATACAATGATGTATAATGGGCTTTTGACAAATCCTCAAACTACCATTTCCTTCCAAACAGAAATCTCAGAAACTTCCTATGCTGTGGTCTTTACTTTCAACGTGATTAACATCAGCATGCCAGAGGACCCTGTGTCTAGAGGCAAAACCACCCAGCAAGTGCAAGATACCATCAATAATGCGGTAAACCTAAAAAAATAAATAAACAGTATAATAAGTCTTAGGTTCAATGCCAGTCTTCTCCAGAAGCTTATTAATGGTTTGATTTTCCCCCTTCAGCTGAACACTCTTCTGAATGAACCTGGCAGTCCATCTTTACAACCCAAGACCGCCAACTTCACGTAAGATGCAAATGGACATTTCAATCTTCACTTTGTCTCCATATATTTTAGCTTATTAAATTAATCCAAATCATTTAGTAGTAGTAGAAGTAGTGTCGGCTGTGCAATTTCCATGAATTATGTTTCAATATGGATGGAAGTCCTTTAACAACACATTTTGTTTGTTCTGCAGGATCACTTCAAACCAGATTGATGGCAAGATGGAATACAGCTTCCAGGATGGAGATGTCATACAACCAGTCAGCTTCCTCAATGAGCTACGTCAACCAACCACTACAACAGTTTTTCCAGAAACAACAGCCAGTGTTTCTGTTACTACTCCCAACCTCATGTAAAATTTGGTTTTCTATTTTGAGAGAAATCATAAATGTACAAGTCATAATTTCAATAGAAAAAATGGATGTACATTAAACAAAAGTGGTTATATTTACAGATGTGGTTCAGCAATGGTCACAAGCAAGCTGGTGTTCAACTCCTCATCTCCAGTGCCCAGTGAATCTCTGGTCCTCAGTGCTATCAATACTCTCCTTCATTCCAGAGAGTCACAGCTCAATGAATCGGTGAAGGTGCTGAATGTCACCTATGAGAGTAAGTGTCATAATTTTCCCTTCAAAAGATTTGAAATGTGATTAAGTTATACAATGATGTATAATGGGCTTTTGACAAATCCTCAAACTACCATTTCCTTCCAAACAGAAATCTCAGAAACTTCCTATGCTGTGGTCTTTACTTTCAACGTGATTAACATCAGCATGCCAGAGGACCCTGTGTCTAGAGGCAAAATCACCCAGCAAGTGCAAGATACCATCAATAATGCGGTAAACTTAAAAAAATAAATAAACAGTATAATATGTCTTAGGTTCAATGCCAGTCTTCTCCAGAAGCTTATTAATGGTTTGATTTACCCCCTTCAGCTGAACACTCTTCTGAATGAACCTGGCAGTCCAACTTTACAACCCAAGACCGCCAACTTCACGTAAGATGCAAATGGACATTGCAAACTTCACTTTGTCTCCATATATTTTAGCTTATTAAATTAATCTAAATAATTTAGTAGTAGTAGAAGTAGTGTCGGCTGTGCAATTTCCATGAATTATGTTTCAATATGGATGGAAGTCCTTTAACAACACATTTTGTTTGTTCTGCAGGATCACTTCAAACCAGATTGTTGGACAGATGGAATACAGCTTCCAGGATGGAGATGTCATACAACCAGTCAGCTTCCTCAATGAGCTACGTCAACCAACCACTACTACAGTGTTTCCAGAAACAACATTTGGTTTCTCTGTGACTCCTTCAAACCTCATGTAAGTGTTGTATTGCTTTTTTGAGAACAATAAAATAATTAAAGAAAGAATGTTATTGCAAAACTTTGATGTACATTAAACAAATGTGGTTATATTTACAGATCTGGTTCAGCAGTGGTCACAAGCAAGCTGGTGTTCAACTCCTCATCTCCAGTGCCCAGTGAATCTCTGGTCCTCAGTGCTATCAATACTCTCCGTCATTCCAGAGAGTCACAGCTCAATGAATCGGTGAAGGTGCTGAATGTCACCTATGAGAGTAAGTGTCATAATTTTCCCTCCAAAAGATTTGAAATGTGATTAAGTTATACAATGATGTATAATGGGCTTTTGACAAATCCTCAAACTACCATTTCCTTCCAAACAGAAATCTCAGAAACTTCCTATGCTGTGGTCTTTACTTTCAACGTGATTAACATCAGCATGCCAGAGGACCCTGTGTCTAGAGGCAAAACCACCCAGCAAGTGCAAGATACCATCAATAATGCGGTAAACCTAAAAAATGAACAGTATAATATGTCTTAGGTTCAATGCCAGTCTTCTCCAGAAGCTTATTAATTGTTTGATTTTCCCCGTTCAGCTGAACACTCTTCTGAATGAACCTGGCAGTCCAACTTTACAACCCAAGACCGCCAACTTCACGTAAGATGCAAATGGACATTGCAAACTTCACTTTGTCTCCATATATTTTAGCTTATTAAATTAATCCAAATCATTTAGTAGTAGTAGAAGTAGTGTCAGCTGTGCAATTTCCATGAATTATGTTTCAATTTGGATGGAAGTCCTTTAACAACACATTTTGTTTGTTCTGCAGGATCACTTCAAACCAGATTGTTGGACAGATGGAATACAGCTTCCAGGATGGAGATGTCATACAACCAGTCAGCTTCCTCAATGAGCTACGTCAACCAACCACTACTACAGTGTTTCCAGAAACAACATTTGGTTTCTCTGTGACTCCTTCAAACCTCATGTAAGTGTTGTATTGCTTTTTTGAGAACAATAAAATAATTAAAGAAAGAATGTTATTGCAAAACGTTGATGTATATTAAACAAATGTGGTTATATTTACAGATCTGGTTCAGCAATGGTCACAAGCAAGCTGGTGTTCAACTCCTCATCTCCAGTGCCCAGTGAATCTCTGGTCCTCAGTGCTATCAATACTCTCCGTCAATCCAGAGAGTCACAGCTCAATGAATCGTTGAAGGTGCTGAATGTCACCTATGAGAGTAAGTGTAATAATTTTCCCTTCAAAAGATTTGAAATGTGATTAAGTTATACAATGATGTATAATGGGCTTTTGACAAATCCTCAAACTACCATTTCCTTCCAAACAGAAATCTCAGAAACTTCCTATGCTGTGGTCTTTACTTTCAACGTGATTAACATCAGCATGCCAGAGGACCCTGTGTCTAGAGGCAAAACCACCCAGCAAGTGCAAGATACCATCAATAATGCGGTAAACCTAAAAAAATAAATAAACAGTATAATAAGTCTTAGGTTCAATGCCAGTCTTCTCCAGAAGCTTATTAATGGTTTGATTTTCCCCCTTCAGCTGAACACTCTTCTGAATGAACCTGGCAGTCCATCTTTACAACCCAAGACCGCCAACTTCACGTAAGATGCAAATGGACATTTCAATCTTCACTTTGTCTCCATATATTTTAGCTTATTAAATTAATCCAAATCATTTAGTAGTAGTAGAAGTAGTGTCGGCTGTGCAATTTCCATGAATTATGTTTCAATATGGATGGAAGTCCTTTAACAACACATTTTGTTTGTTCTGCAGGATCACTTCAAACCAGATTGATGGCAAGATGGAATACAGCTTCCAGGATGGAGATGTCATACAACCAGTCAGCTTCCTCAATGAGCTACGTCAACCAACCACTACAACAGTTTTTCCAGAAACAACAGCCAGTGTTTCTGTTACTACTCCCAACCTCATGTAAAATTTGGTTTTCTATTTTGAGAGAAATCATAAATGTACAAGTCATAATTTCAATAGAAAAAATGGATGTACATTAAACAAAAGTGGTTATATTTACAGATGTGGTTCAGCAATGGTCACAAGCAAGCTGGTGTTCAACTCCTCATCTCCAGTGCCCAGTGAATCTCTGGTCCTCAGTGCTATCAATACTCTCCTTCATTCCAGAGAGTCACAGCTCAATGAATCGGTGAAGGTGCTGAATGTCACCTATGAGAGTAAGTGTCATAATTTTTCCTTCAAAAGATTTGAAATGTGATTAAGTTATACAATGATGTATAATGGGCTTTTGACAAATCCTCAAACTACCATTTCCTTCCAAACAGAAATCTCAGAAACTTCCTATGCTGTGGTCTTTACTTTCAACGTGATTAACATCAGCATGCCAGAGGACCCTGTGTCTAGAGGCAAAATCACCCAGCAAGTGCAAGATACCATCAATAATGCGGTAAACTTAAAAAAATAAATAAACAGTATAATATGTCTTAGGTTCAATGCCAGTCTTCTCCAGAAGCTTATTAATGGTTTGATTTACCGCCTTCAGCTGAACACTCTTCTGAATGAACCTGGCAGTCCATCTTTACAACCCAAGACCGCCAACTTCACGTAAGATGCAAATGGACATTTCAATCTTCACTTTGTCTCCATATATTTTAGCTTATTAAATTAATCCAAATCATTTAGTAGTAGTAGAAGTAGTGTCAGCTGTACAATTTCCATGAATTATGTTTCAATATGGATGGAAGTCCTTTAACAACACATTTTGTTTGTTCTGCAGGATCACTTCAAACCAGATTAATGGCAAGATGGAATACAGCTTCCAGGATGGAGATGTCATACAACCAGTCAGTTTCCTCAATGAGCTACGTCAACCAACCACTACAACAGTTTTTCCAGAAACAACAGCCAGTGTTTTTGTTACTACTCCCAACCTCATGTAAAATTTGGTTTTCTATTTTGAGAGAAATCATAAATGTACAAGTCATAATTTCAATAGAAAAAATGGATGTACATTAAACAAAAGTGTTTACATTTACAGATCTGGTTCAGCAGTGGTCACAAGCAAGCTGGTGTTCAACTCCTCATCTCCAGTGCCCAGTGAATCTCTGGTCCTCAGTGCTATCAATACTCTCCGTCATTCCAGAGAGTCACAGCTCAATGAATCGGTGAAGGTACTGAATGTCACCTATGAGAGTAAGTGTCATAATTTTCCCTCCAAAAGATTTGAAATGTGATTAAGTTATACAATGATGTATAATGGGCTTTTGACAAATCCTCAAACTACCATTTCCTTCCAAACAGAAATCTCAGAAACTTCCTATGCTGTGGTCTTTACTTTCAACGTGATTAACATCAGCATGCCAGAGGACCCTGTGTCTAGAGGCAAAACCACCCAGCAAGTGCAAGATACCATCAATAATGCGGTAAAATTAAAAAATAAACAGTATAATACGTCTTAGGTTCAATGCCAGTCTTCTCCAGAAGCTTATTAATTGTTTGATTTTCCCCGTTCAGCTGAACACTCTTCTGAATGAACCTGGCAGTCCAACTTTACAACCCAAGACCGCCAACTTCACGTAAGATGCAAATGGACATTGCAAACTTCACTTTGTCTCCATATATTTTAGCTTATTAAATTAATCCAAATCATTTAGTAGTAGTAGAAGTAGTGTCAGCTGTGCAATTTCCATGAATTATGTTTCAATTTGGATGGAAGTCCTTTAACAACACATTTTGTTTGTTCTGCAGGATCACTTCAAACCAGATTGTTGGACAGATGGAATACAGCTTCCAGGATGGAGATGTCATACAACCAGTCAGCTTCCTCAATGAGCTACGTCAACCAACCACTACTACAGTGTTTCCAGAAACAACATTTGGTTTCTCTGTGATTCCTTCAAACCTCATGTAAGTGTTGTATTGCTTTTTTGAGAACAATAAAATAATTAAAGAAAGAATGTTATTGCAAAAATTTGATGTACATTAAACAAATGTGGTTATATTTACAGATCTGGTTCAGCAGTGGTCACAAGCAAGCTGGTGTTCAACTCCTCATCTCCAGTGCCCAGTGAATCTCTGGTCCTCAGTGCTATCAATACTCTCCGTCATTCCAGAGAGTCACAGCTCAATGAATCGGTGAAGGTGCTGAATGTCACCTATGAGAGTAAGTGTCATAATTTTCCCTTCAAAAGATTTGAAATGTGATTAAGTTATACAATGATGTATAATGGGCTTTTGACAAATCTTCAAAATACCATTTCCTTCCAAACAGAAATCTCAGAAACTTCCTATGCTGTGGTCTTTACTTTCAACGTGATTAACATCAGCATGCCAGAGGACCCTGTGTCTAGAGGCAAAACCACCCAGCAAGTGCAAGATACCATCAATAATGCGGTAAACTTAAAAAATAAACAGTATAATACGTCTTAGGTTCAATGCCAGTCTTCTCCAGAAGCTTATTAATTGTTTGATTTTCCCCGTTCAGCTGAACACTCTTCTGAATGAACCTGGCAGTCCAACTTTACAACCCAAGACCGCCAACTTCACGTAAGATGCAAATGGACATTGCAAACTTCACTTTGTCTCCATATATTTTAGCTTATTAAATTAATCCAAATCATTTAGTAGTAGTAGAAGTAGTGTCAGCTGTGCAATTTCCATGAATTATGTTTCAATTTGGATGGAAGTCCTTTAACAACACATTTTGTTTGTTCTGCAGGATCACTTCAAACCAGATTGTTGGACAGATGGAATACAGCTTCCAGGATGGAGATGTCATACAACCAGTCAGCTTCCTCAATGAGCTACGTCAACCAACCACTACAACAGTGTTTCCAGAAACAACATTTGGTTTCTCTGTGACTCCTTCAAACCTCATGTAAGTGTTGTATTGCTTTTTTGAGAACAATAAAATAATTAAAGAAAGAATGTTATTGCAAAAATTTGATGTACATTAAACAAATGTGGTTATATTTACAGATCTGGTTCAGCAGTGGTCACAAGCAAGCTGGTGTTCAACTCCTCATCTCCAGTGCCCAGTGAATCTCTGGTCCTCAGTGCTATCAATACTCTCCGTCATTCCAGAGAGTCACAGCTCAATGAATCGGTGAAGGTGCTGAATGTCACCTATGAGAGTAAGTGTCAGAATTTTCCCTTCAAAAGATTTGAAATGTGATTAAGTTATACAATGATGTATAATGGGCTTTTGACAAATCCTCAAACTACCATTTCCTTCCAAACAGAAATCTCAGAAACTTCCTATGCTGTGGTCTTTACTTTCAACGTGATTAACATCAGCATGCCAGAGGACCCTGTGTCTAGAGGCAAAACCACCCAGCAAGTGCAAGATACCATCAATAATGCGGTAAACTTAAAAAAATAAATAAACATTATAATATGTCTTAGGTTCAATGCCAGTCTTCTCCAGAAGATTATTAATGGTTTGATTTACCCCCTTCAGCTGAACACTCTTCTGAATGAACCTGGCAGTCCATCTTTACAACCCAAGACCGCCAACTTCACGTAAGATGCAAATGGACATTTCAATCTTCACTTTGTCTCCATATATTTTAGCTTATTAAATTAATCCAAATCATTTAGTAGTAGTAGAAGTAGTGTCAGCTGTGCAATTTCCATGAATTATGTTTCAATATGGATGGAAGTCCTTTAACAACACATTTTGTTTGTTCTGCAGGATCACTTCAAACCAGATTGATGGCAAGATGGAATACAGCTTCCAGGATGGAGATGTCATACAACCAGTCAGCTTCCTCAATGAGCTACGTCAACCATCCACTACAACAGTTTTTCCAGAAACAACAGCCAGTGTTTCTGTTACTACTCCCAACCTCATGTAAAATTTGGTTTTCTATTTTGAGCGAAATCATAAATGTACAAGTCATCATTTCAATAGAAAAAATTGATGTACATTAAACAAAAGTGGTTATATTTACAGATCTGGTTCAGCAGTGGTCACAAGCAAGCTGGTGTTCAACTCCTCATCTCCAGTGCCCAGTGAATCTCTGGTCCTCAGTGCTATCAATACTCTCCGTCATTCCAGAGAGTCACAGCTCAATGAATCGGTGAAGGTGCTGAATGTCACCTATGAGAGTAAGTGTCATAATTTTCCCTTCAAAAGATTTGAAATGTGATTAAGTTATACAATGATGTATAATGGGCTTTTGACAAATCTTCAAACTACCATTTTTCCTTCCAAACAGAAATCTCAGAAACTTCCTATGCTGTGGTCTTTACTTTCAACGTGATTAACATCAGCATGCCAGAGGACCCTGTGTCTAGAGGCAATACCACCCAGCAAGTGCAAGATACCATCAATAATGCGGTAAACTTAAAAAATAAACAGTATAATACGTCTTAGGTTCAATGCCAGTCTTCTCCAGAAGCTTATTAATGGTTTGATTTTCCCCCTTCAGCTGAACACTCTTCTGAATGAACCTGGCAGTCCATCTTTACAACCCAAGACCGCCAACTTCACGTAAGATGCAAATGGACATTGCAAACTTCACTTTGTCTCTATATATTTTAGCTTATTAAATTAATCCAAATCATTTAGTAGTAGTAGAAGTAGTGTCAGCTGTGCAATTTCCATGAATTGTGATTCAATATGGATGGAAGTCCTTTAACAACACATTTTGTTTGTTCTGCAGGATCACTTCAAACCAGATTGTTGGACAGATGGAATACAGCTTCCAGGATGGAGATGTCATACAACCAGTCAGCTTCCTCAATGAGCTACGTCAACCAACCACTACAACAGTTTTTCCAGAAACAACAGCCAGTGTTTCTGTTACTACTCCCAACCTCATGTAAAATTTGGTTTTCTATTTTGAGCGAAATCATAAATGTACAAGTCATAATTTCAATAGAAAAAATTGATGTACATTAAACAAAAGTGGTTATATTTACAGATCTGGTTCAGCAGTGGTCACAAGCAAGCTGGTGTTCAACTCCTCATCTCCAGTGCCCAGTGAATCTCTGGTCCTCACTGCTATCAATACTCTCCGTCATTCCAGAGAGTCACAGCTCAATGAATCGGTGAAGGTACTGAATGTCACCTATGAGAGTAAGTGTCATAATTTTCCCTCCAAAAGATTTGAAATGTGATTAAGTTATACAATGATGTATAATGGGCTTTTGACAAATCCTCAAACTACCATTTCCTTCCAAACAGAAATCTCAGAAACTTCCTATGCTGTGGTCTTTACTTTCAATGTGATTAACATCAGCATGCCAGAGGACCCTGTGTCTAGAGGCAAAACCACCCAGCAAGTGCAAGATACCATCAATAATGCGGTAAACTTAAAAAATGAACAGTATAATATGTCTTAGGTTCAATGCCAGTCTTCTCCAGAAGCTTATTAATGGTTTGATTTTCCCCGTTCAGCTGAACACTCTTCTGAATGAACCTGGCAGTCCAACTTTACAACCCAAGACCGCCAACTTCACGTAAGATGCAAATGGACATTGCAAACTTCACTTTGTCTCCATATATTTTAGCTTATTAAATTAATCCAAATCATTTAGTAGTAGTAGAAGTAGTGTCAGCTGTGCAATTTCCATGAATTATGTTTCAATTTGGATGGAAGTCCTATAACAACACATTTTGTTTGTTCTGCAGGATCACTTCAAACCAGATTGTTGGACAGATGGAATACAGCTTCCAGGATGGAGATGTCATACAACCAGTCAGCTTCCTCAATGAGCTACGTCAACCAACCACTACAACAGTGTTTCCAGAAACAACATTTGGTTTCTCTGTGACTCCTTCAAACCTCATGTAAGTGTTGTATTGCTTTTTTGAGAACAATAAAATAATTAAAGAAAGAATGTTATTGCAAAAATTTGATGTACATTAAACAAATGTGGTTATATTTACAGATCTGGTTCAGCAATGGTCACAAGCAAGCTGGTGTTCAACTCCTCATCTCCAGTGCCCAGTGAATCTCTGGTCCTCAGTGCTATCAATACTCTCCGTCATTCCAGAGAGTCACAGCTCAATGAATCGGTGAAGGTGCTGAATGTCACCTATGAGAGTAAGTGTCATAATTTTCCCTTCAAAAGATTTGAAATGTGATTAAGTTATACAATGATGTATATTGGGCTTTTGACAAATCCTCAAACTACCATTTCCTTCCAAACAGAAATCTCAGAAACTTCCTATGCTGTGGTCTTTACTTTCAACGTGATTAACATCAGCATGCCAGAGGACCCTGTGTCTAGAGGCAATACCACCCAGCAAGTGCAAGATACCATCAATAATGCGGTAAACTTTAAAAAACAAACAAACAGTATAATATGTCTTAGGTTCAATGCCAGTCTTCTCCAGAAGCTTATTGATTGTTTGATTTTCCCCGTTCAGCTGAACACTCTTCTGAATGAACCTGGCAGTCCATCTTTACAACCCAAGACCGCCAACTTCACGTAAGATGCAAATGGACATTTCAATCTTCACTTTGTCTCCATATATTTTAGCTTATTAAATTAATCCAAATCATTTAGTAGTAGTAGAAGTAGTGTCGGCTGTGCAATTTCCATGAATTATGTTTCAAAATGGATGGAAGTCCTTTAACAACACATTTTGTTTGTTCTGCAGGATCACTTCAAACCAGATTGATGGCAAGATGGAATACAGCTTCCAGGATGGAGATGTCATACAACCAGTCAGCTTCCTCAATGAGCTACGTCAACCAACCACTACAACAGTTTTTCCAGAAACAACAGCCAGTGTTTCTGTTACTACTCCCAACCTCATGTAAAATTTGGTTTTCTATTTTGAGCGAAATCATAAATGTACAAGTCATCATTTCAATAGAAAAAATTGATGTACATTAAACAAAAGTGGTTATATTTACAGATCTGGTTCAGCAGTGGTCACAAGCAAGCTGGTGTTCAACTCCTCATCTCCAGTGCCCAGTGAATCTCTGGTCCTCAGTGCTATCAATACTCTCCGTCATTCCAGAGAGTCACAGCTCAATGAATCGGTGAAGGTACTGAATGTCACCTATGAGAGTAAGTGTCATAATTTTCCCTCCAAAAGATTTGAAATGTGATTAAGTTATACAATGATGTATAATGGGCTTTTGACAAATCCTCAAACTACCATTTCCTTCCAAACAGAAATCTCAGAAACTTCCTATGCTGTGGTCTTTACTTTCAACGTGATTAACATCAGCATGCCAGAGGACCCTGTGTCTAGAGGCAAAACCACCCAGCAAGTGCAAGATACCATCAATAATGCGGTAAACTTAAAAAATGAACAGTATAATACGTCTTAGGTTCAATGCCAGTCTTCTCCAGAAGCTTATTAATTGTTTGATTTTCCCCGTTCAGCTGAACACTCTTCTGAATGAACCTGGCAGTCCATCTTTACAACCCAAGCCCGCCTACTTCACGTAAGATGCAAATGGACATTGCAAACTTCACTTTGTCTCCATATATTTTAGCTTATTAAATTAATCCAAATCATTTAGTAGTAGTAGAAGTAGTGTCAGCTGTGCAATTTCCATGAATTATGTTTCAATTTGGATGGAAGTCCTTTAACAACACATTTTGTTTGTTCTGCAGGATCACTTCAAACCAGATTGTTGGACAGATGGAATACAGCTTCCAGGATGGAGATGTCATACAACCAGTCAGCTTCCTCAATGAGCTACGTCAACCAACCACTACAACAGTTTTTCCAGAAACAACAGCCAGTGTTTCTGTTGCTACTCCCAACCTCATGTAAAATTTGGTTTTCTATTTTGAGAGAAATCATAAATGTACAAGTCATAATTTCAATTGAAAAAATGGATGTACATTAAACAAAAGTGGTTATATTTACAGATCTGGTTCAGCAGTGGTCACAAGCAAGCTGGTGTTCAACTCCGCATCTCCAGTGCCCAGTGAATCTCTGGTCCTCAGTGCTATCAATACTCTCCGTCATTCCAGAGAGTCACAGCTCAATGAATCGGTGAAGGTGCTGAATGTCACCTATGAGAGTAAGTGTCATAATTTTCCCTCCAAATGATTTGAAATGTGATTAAGTTATACAATGATGTATAATGGGCTTTTGACAAATCCTCAAACTACCATTTCCTTCCAAACAGAAATCTCAGAAACTTCCTATGCTGTGGTCTTTACTTTCAACGTGATTAACATCAGCATGCCAGAGGACCCTGTGTCTAGAGGCAAAACCACCCAGCAAGTGCAAGATACCATCAATAATGCGGTAAACTTAAAAAATGAACAGTATAATATGTCTTAGGTTCAATGCCAGTCTTCTCCAGAAGCTTATTAATTGTTTGATTTTCCCCGTTCAGCTGAACACTCTTCTGAATGAACCTGGCAGTCCAACTTTACAACCCAAGACCGCCAACTTCACGTAAGATGCAAATGGACATTGCAAACTTCACTTTGTCTCCATATATTTTAGCTTATTAAATTAATCCAAATCATTTAGTAGTAGTAGAAGTAGTGTCAGCTGTGCAATTTCCATGAATTATGTTTCAATTTGGATGGAAGTCCTTTAACAACACATTTTGTTTGTTCTGCAGGATCACTTCAAACCAGATTGTTGGACAGATGGAATACAGCTTCCAGGATGGAGATGTCATACAACCAGTCAGCTTCCTCAATGAGCTACGTCAACCAACCACTACAACAGTGTTTCCAGAAACAACATTTGGTTTCTCTGTGACTCCTTCAAACCTCATGTAAGTGTTGTATTGCTTTTTTGAGAACAATAAAATAATTAAAGAAAGAATGTTATTGCAAAAATTTGATGTACATTAAACAAATGTGGTTATATTTACAGATCTGGTTCAGCAATGGTCACAAGCAAGCTGGTGTTCAACTCCTCATCTCCAGTGCCCAGTGAATCTCTGGTCCTCAGTGCTATCAATACTCTCCGTCATTCCACAGAGTCACAGCTCAATGAATCGGTGAAGGTGCTGAATTTCACCTATGAGAGTAAGTGTCATAATTTTCCCTTCAAAAGATTTGAAATGTGATTAAGTTATACAATGATGTATAATGGGCTTTTGACAAATCCTCAAACTACCATTTCCTTCCAAACAGAAATCTCAGAAACTTCCTATGCTGTGGTCTTTACTTTCAACGTGATTAACATCAGCATGCCAGAGGACCCTGTGTTTAGAGGCAAAACCACCCAGCAAGTGCAAGATACCATCAATAATGCGGTAAACCTAAAAAAATAAATAAACAGTATAATATGTCTTAGGTTCAATGCCAGTCTTCTCCAGAAGCTTATTAATGGTTTGATTTTCCCCCTTCAGCTGAACACTCTTCTGAATGAACCTGGCAGTCCATCTTTACAACCCAAGACCGCCAACTTCACGTAAGATGCAAATGGACATTGCAAACTTCACTTTGTCTCCATTTATTTTAGCTTATTAAATTAATCCAAATCATTTAGTAGTAGTAGAAGTAGTGTCGGCTGTGCAATTTCCATGAATTGTGATTCAATATGGATGGAAGTCCTTTAACAACACATTTTGTTTGTTCTGCAGGATCACTTTAAACCAGATTGATGGCAAGATGGAATACAGCTTCCAGGATGGAGATGTCATACAACCAGTCAGCTTCCTCAATGAGCTACGTCAACCAACCACTACAACAGTTTTTCCAGAAACAACAGCCAGTGTTTCTGTTACTACTCCCAACCTCATGTAAGTGTTGTATTGCTTTTTTGAGAACAATAAAATAATTAAAGAAAGAATGTTATTGCAAAACTTTGATGTACATTAAACAAATGTGGTTATATTTACAGATCTGGTTCAGCAATGGTCACAAGCAAGCTGGTGTTCAACTCCTCATCTCCAGTGCCCAGTGAATCTCTGGTCCTCAGTGCTATCAATACTCTCCGTCAGTCCAGAGAGTCACAGCTCAATGAATCGGTGAAGGTGCTGAATATCACCTATGAGAGTAAGTGTCATAATTTTCCCTTCAAAAGATTTTAAATGTGATTATGTTATACAATGATGTATAATGGGCTTTAATTTCCTTCCAAATAGAAATCTCAGAAACTTCCTATGCTGTGGTCTTTACTTTCAACGTGATTAACATCAGCATGCCAGAGGACCCTGTGTCTAGAGGCAAAACCACCCAGCAAGTGCAAGATACCATCAATAATGCGGTAAACTTAAAAAACTGAACAGTATAATACTTCTTAGGTTCAATGCCAGTCTTCTCTAGAAGCTTATTAATTGTTTAATTTTCCCCCTTCAGCTGAACACTCTTCTGAATGAACCTGGAAGTCCAACTTTACAACCCAAATCATCAAACTTCAAGTATGATGAGTCTATTTTATAATATTTTTTTCTCACATTAAAACATTAAAATAAATAAATACATTTCCTAGAAAATTCTCAATGATTGATCTGTGCATATTCAGTTATGTCCTGATACTGTATGCAACAGATACTGTATGATGTTGTTGTTTTTCTATAGGAGTACATTAAATCAGATCGAGGGCATTATGGTATACAACTTCCAAGATACTGATTTAATAAAACCAGTCAGTTTCCTTCAGGCCCTTACTTCATTGACAGGTTTGTCAAAACTTTAAATCAAACAATGCTTTTATTTTATTTTTTAAATGTGTCGCTCCACTACCACCAAATATTGTAACTGCAAGCCTCCTCCACTTATCACTACTTCATTTTACAGTCTTCACAACAGCCAGCACTCTGACAACCAGTACAACTTCTCCACCAACATTGTAAGAGCCATGATTCCATTGTCATTTTGTAAAGGCCAGTTATTTTCTGAATCTGTCTTTACATTCCTGTTATTCTATCTTTGGTAGGTTGGGAAAAGTTTATATAAATATTAAATTGGTGTTTATCACATTGGGCCAAATACCAAGTGAAGCCAGCATTCTACAGTTGGCCAAATCTTTGATTAGCCCACGTTACAGCACTAAAGAATTCTCAACACGAACCCAGGACGCGAGCCTTTTGAATGTCACCTATACAAGTGAGTTTTTTTTTTTTGTCTCCTTTTTTGGCTACTTTTTGTTCTGAATATGAGATTTGTGATGTATACAGTATATACTGTGTTGACCTATAGTAGCTTGCCTTTAATGAACAGTTTTGCCACCAACATATAACCACACAAGTAATAATTGTTTGTTGTTTGTTTAAAGGAATTAATGATACATCCTATGCTCTCACATTTGGATTTGAAATCAGCAATATATCCATGTCTGAGAAAATTGAACTAAGGAATGAAACTTACACTTCAATCAAAAGCACTATAAATGGATTAGTGAGTTGGAGACACTTTTACTTAATGGTTTTCCAAAAATACTTGCTATGAAAATGAATTTGCCTTATTCTAATCACATTAACTTTAATATTAATAAACATTACTCTCTTTATTTATTACTCCACTCTCCAGCTTAACGAAATCCTAAAAGACCCCTCAGCTTCTCAGTTTGATCTCCATCATGTTGAATTCAAGTAAGTTCTGAATCTGAAGAAATGTCTTCCCTGATAGCACATCTACATCACAGAGACGTCTATTTGACATCTTTATTTCCATATGCAAAATGTATTTTTTAGAGTTCTTGCTTATCTACCATACTGTACGTCTATAGGATGTTTCCTATCAGATGTCAAACAGGTGTTTCAAAAATATATTTAGGATGTTTACGATTTAGAATGTATGTAAAACTGACATCTTAAAGACATCTATCAGATGTTTTTACACAGCAGATGCTTTCCAGATTAAGCGATCTTTAACAGACAGGTTGCAGATGTGCTTTCTGAGGTTAATGATGGTACAAAATGTACTTTTATCATTGAGTAGTTTTTGGTGTGAGTAAATGGCTAATGATGTAAGTTTTTTTGATTACCACTTTTTTTCCTCTTTGCATGTTTGAATCTCCACACAGGGATAATAGCACAGTGATTCTTGCCAGTGTTCAGTATGTTTTCTCAGAAAGTGACTTGAACACAAATAGCACCTTTGTCAAGGAAATATTCAAAGCGAATGAAGGTATTACCACATCCACACCTGCTATGTCACACTTTATATGTCTTGCAAAATAAATACCCCATACTATAATTTAAAGCATGATTCTTCTCCACTAATCATTATATTATTTGACAGTTTTAACGACAGCACCTTCTCCACCGAACTTGTAAGAGATCAATAATTAATTTTCTCTTTACATTTTTTATTATTATCATCTTTTGAAAATGAATGGTAATATGAAATAAATTCTCCAAATAAAAAAATGTATCATCTGTTGCAGGCTTGGGAAGGTGATCATATACATCAAGCTTGTGTTTAGAACGCGGGGTGCTATACCAAGTCAGACTGATGTTTTAAATCTAGCAAACAATCTGTTGAATCGAATGAAAATGAGAACTAAACGAGACCTTACAACAAAAGATTTGACTGAACTTGTGAGCTTTGTAAATGTCACCTATACAAGTGAGTTTTTCTCTCTTTGTCTTTTTCATGGTGCATATAAAATTTTAATGCAAAAGGTGTACATTATGTAGTAAGCTTTTATAGCTTCTTTTGCAATAAAATCAGTATCCCTGAATGGATAAGTGAAATTTCATTGTCCGCATATTTCCACTCCATAACTAATTATTGTTTTGTTTTTGCTTTCTTTCTAAAGAAATTGATGATTACTCCTTCTCCCTTAACTTTGGATTTGAAATCAGCAATGTGTCCATGCCTCAGAACCTTGAATTCAGGAATGAGACCTACCAAGTGATCCAGAACTATATGAATTCATTTGTGAGTTACAGACATTGAGAAACTGAGAAAAGAGAATTTTTTTATTTTATTTCAGTCACATTAACCATGATAATATAATAAACAAATTAATCAATAAAAATGTATTTCTGCATTTCAGGTATCCACAATCCTAAATAAAACAACAACTACTGACTTTAATTTCAATCAAATAGTTTTCAAGTAAGTTCTGGCTCAGTATATGCACTGTATGTATGTATGTAAATATATATATATATTAAATGAGTACATTTTGGGTGAGGGAAGGTAAGATCAGTTTATTTATTTTGCTTAATTTCTAATTGTACATTTACATTTCTGCACAGGGGTAATTCCACCGTGATTGAGGCCAATGTAGAGTATGTTTTCACAGACAGTGACATCGGTAGTTTCAGCTTGGTCACAACTTTGCTCGGACTTACTACAACAGCCGCTCCAACCACCTTTTACCCCACAATTCTGCACACTACCATCTCAAACAACAGTACTAATGCAGCTTGGGTTGTGGCTATCATTGTCCCCTGTGCTATTATCATCGGGCTTATACCTTGCTGGATTCTTCTTTGCGTAAGTATTATGATGACTGAATGTGAAATATGTGCATCGGAAGTAAAGTGATTAATGACGTTAATGATTAACATGCAAGCTTTACTATTTTGTCTTAAAATAGATTTAAATCTGTCTTTAAATCTGCTTTTATTTGGTTTATAATGTACAGCTGATTAAAAGCAGTTTAAAGTGTATAAAATTCCCTTCCATGATGCTAACTCTCACTTTGTCTGTGTACGTGTTTAGTGTTTGCTGTGTGGTTGCTGTGCAGCAATCAGAAGACGTTGGCACAGAAGACGGTCATACAATGTGCAGTACACCACTCGAAACAGTCTCTTCTAGAGATATTCAAGAACAAACTTTAAATGCTTAAAAGTGTATTAATTTTCCTGTATTGCTGGGCATACAGGACATCTCCAAATGTGATACAACTGTGATTTAGAAAAAAAAAAAACTATTTAAGGAATTATTTTATTTATTTGAAAATGATGTTATGTAAAGTAATGATAATCTTGTTTACTGAATGAAAGATTTATTTGGTAGCATGTATCTAATGTTATGGGACAAATGTAGAATTGGTTTATTTACACTTCATGTACTTTATCTTTATCTAAAATAATATATTTTACCCTGATGACCATTCCACAATTAATATTATGAGACTGTGTAGTTAAAAGCTGTAATTTAATAATAATAATAAAACAATACAATATCAAAACATTATTGTATCCATTTTTTTTTTTTTTTTTTAACATATACTATACAGAGCTTTATGCTTGAATATGTTTGAAAATTCAATTGGGCCCATCCCACCAGTCCCATTTCACTAGACTGGGTGTCAGCCATTTTGCAGTGCTGTATGACTTCAACAATTTAAAAGGCACACCTAAAAAAAACAACAGCATTGAAAACTATCAGCATTTCATTCTATTGTTCATATAGAAAGTTTCTGAAGATTTAATCATAATAATTTATTTCAATTTTAAATAATTCAATTATATACACTTGGTACAGCTTGGTAACAGTAGCTTAGTAGGTGTACATACATATATACAGCAGAGGCCCTCAGGGTGCACTTTTACACATATTTTTTATCATAGTAATGAACAGGGGCGAGGCCAGAAATGTTCAAGTTAGTGGGCCTACATAAAACTGGGAGGGCAAATGTAGGCTTATAAAAACTGCATGTCAAATTGTCGACAGAAAATACAGCACAATGGTTAATATAGGCTTAGCTGAGGGGTTTGCAAAGACTGGCAGTATAAATGGTGTGATAAGCAAGAATGTGAATATTAATGAATCTATGTTTGTTAAGAAAACTGATGAAAATGAAATTATAGAGATAGTTAAAACATTTAATAGTAAAAAGTCAACTGACTGGAATGGTATTGACATGTTTATTGTAAAAAGTATTATTGGTTGTGTTGTTAAACCTTTAACGCATGTATGTAATCAATCTTTGAAAACGGGTTTTTTTCCAGATAAAATGAAAATGGCAAAAGTGATACCAATATATAAGGCTGGTGAAAAACATACACTTTCAAACTACAGACCTGTTTCACTGCTCTCTCAATTTTCAAAAATATTAGAAAAAATATTCTCCAAAAGGCTTGATAACTTCATTTCTAAACATAATATACTGTGTGATCAGAAATATGGTTTCAGGACTAATAGGACAACCTCTCATGCACTTACTCAATTTGTGGAGGAAATAACAACAGCAATCAAACAAAAAAAAAAAAAAAATGCAGTAGGGATATTCTTGGATCTTAAGAAAGCATTTGATACAGTAGACCACAATTTCTTGATTATGAAATTACACAAATATGGAATTAGGGGGACTGCACTTTCTTGGTTAAAAAGCTACTTATATAATCGACAACAATATGTTGAACTGCAAAACCATGTTTCAAAGTAAAAAAAAAAAATACTTTTGGGGTCCCCCAGGGGTCAGTGTTGGGACCATTGTTGTTTAATTTGTATATTAATAATGTATGGGAGGTGTCAAAAACACTGAAAACCATTTTGTTTGCTGATGATACTAATTTAGTCTGTTCTGGAGAAAATCTGGAACAACTCTTGGATACAGTGGAAAATGAATTACAAAAGATGAAGAGCTGGTTTGATGCAAATAAACTAACACTGAACTTAAGTAAAACTATATTTATAATTTTTGGTAATCGTGCTACAACTGTAAATAAAAAGCTTAAGATAAATGATATTGAAATAGAAAGAGTAAAAGAACTTAAATTCTTGGGAGTAATAATCGATGAAAAATTATGTTGAAAGCCACATATACATTACATTAAGGCTAAAATATCCAAATCAATTGCTATATTATATAAAATCAATTACCTATTAAATCAGCAAACATTGTATATGTTGTATTGTTCCTTCATACTTCCTTACATTACTTACTGTTTGGAGGTATGGGGAAACACTTACAAAACCAACACTGAACCAATATTTATCCTTCAAAAGAGAGCCTTAAGAATTGTAAATAAAACCACCTATAGAGCACCAACTACTCAACTGTTTATTAAATTAAAAGCATTAAAATTCAGAGATATTGTTGACTTCAAAACTGCACAAATTATGTATAAAATAAATAATCAACAGCTATCGAACAGTATTCAAGGGTTGTTTCAAATGAGAGAGAGCAATTATCACTTAAGAGGAACATTTGTATTTAAAAAGAAATCTATAAGAACAAATTCTAAACATCAATGCATCACAACCAAAGGAGTTATTGTATGGAACAGCTGCAGTGAGGAGATGAAATCATGTACAACAATAAGTGATTTTAAAAGACTATTTAAACTGAATATATTAAATGAATATGAAAAGGACTTGAGGTGATAGTATTGTATACAGGTTCATTGGTCTACATGTTAAGTACAGTATGGAGGTGTTATTATTTGATTTGTTATACATAGATGGAAAAGAAATAAGGAAAAATGGGAATGTGTGTGTGTATGCATCTGTATCTATGTATAGGTTTATGTGAACAGAAGGTAGGTAGATATAGGATGTATGTAAAGATGTGTATATATAAGTGAAGCATCAAATTGTTTTGTATTTAATTAAAGAATAAAAATTGAGAAATGGGGTAGGACCTGAAAAGTTTGTTATGAACTTCTTCCTACTCCTTTTGAACATGAGAATTTCTCATTTAAATTGGTTACAATAATATGGAAAGATTGTGCTGAGAAGTAAATGACTTAATTTGGTTGTTATTTTAATTTTATATGTATGCATGCCTGTATGTATATACATTTTTATTTGTATTTTTTATTTTATTTACATGTTCAAATAAACAAACAAAATATACAATACTTCTAAATCACTGAAAAACTTTCATTTTCATTTCAACATTTACAAATACCTAGTAAGACCTGCAGTACTAAATACATTTTTTATATTTATTTGATTTTTTTTTTTTTAAATATCTGGTAAACTTTTGAATGTTTGAGGTTTTACTCACTAGTCAGATAACTCATATTGCCTTGGAGATGTTCTTTGACAAGAGCCCCGCTCCAACTCTGCTGCACAGCCATCAGCATGGAACAATAAAGGAACAAACTAATTTTCACATGAGCCAACAATATTTAGTATCCAATATCAGGTTAATTAAAAATAAACTACGGAATTTGCGTTTTAGGTTTTAAAGATGCATCAGATATAGAAAAAAAATTGTTATTTCAGAAATAATGTATTTGGTGAAATACATTGTTATAATTATATCACATGGAATCGATCTTACTGATATAGATATCGTACCTCAAAGTGGTGATATTAGCGACCATTTCCTTGTATCGTGCATGCTGCGTAACACTGATATTAACTATGACTCTGCGTTATTCAATAATTATAACAATAATTATAATTCAGTCAGCGAGCAATTGAACAAAACACCGCCTTTTAATCGATGACTCATCTGAATGCATCTGCCTCTTTGAATGGTCATGGTGCCACTGACCACCCAACTCCCCCTATGGTTTTGTGAAAAGGTGCCACTGGAAGAAGCTTTAAAGGGGTCAAATGATGTGATTTAAAATGTTCCTTTCTCTTTGGACTGTTACAAGCTCTTGGCGCATAAAGAAGATCTGTAAAGTTGCTAAAGTCTAAAGTTTCAAATCCAAAGAGACATATTTTTTTTTATAAAAGTTAAGATTGTCCACGCCCTCTTGAATTGCTTTTTTAAACAGGCTACATGTCTATGTCACTGTGTGGGAAGATCTGCATAACACCGCCCAAATGTTCATGCAAAGAAAGGAGGCGTAACTTTCTCGCTGTAGTATTGTTGTTGCCGCTGCTGCCATGTTGTGGAAATGCTGTGTGTTTCATTGTGAAAGTGAAACTACATTGTTTTTCCTTCCAAAAGAGGACGATATCTGCCTTGTCATGCATAGAGCTGATCCTTGCTGTTCGCTGAAGAAATACATCAACTTTGTGCTGTGGATCACCAGATCAGCTTTCACCATGTCCAGCTCAGGGTCATCACTTGTGGTTCAAATCCACCGACCGTTCCTCATTCTAGCCCACCCACTGCTGCTCACTCAAGCCCACTGTGAAAGAAGCAGTGTTTTTTGTAGTGAAAGCGAAACTACTTTGTTTTGCATTCCTTGACATCTGTGCTCAAAGGCTGTTTCTTTAAAGTGGGCCAGTTCCAACTTTGCAAGGACAGTCTGGTGCTTCTGACTCACAGTCTGTAAGAATGTTTACATATTTAAATTTGCCACTGATTATTCAAACGCAAATTGTGTAGAGTAGCGCTTGTTGTTTGACATTTCTCCAATTACAAATGCAGCCATGGTTTTATGTTTACGTGGCACAATATGCAACGCAATATGTAAAAAAAAATATTTAAGTAATTATAATTATGTCCCAACTGGATGCAACTAATGTCTCATTTGTAATGGGTTTTATTGGTTTTATCTTGTGGCGCCTGTACACATGGCATGACTGTCTGGTAAGGGGCTAACATTTACATCACATGCTTGAGGTATTCGGCCAGTCACAACACACTGGATAACTGGCCAATCAGCGTACACCTCTTTTTTTTTAAGAATGATGAGCTCTGTAAAAAATGTACATGTTTCAGAAAGGTGGGGCATAGAAGCAGTACCGCCGCTCCCTATACGCAGAGTACGCAGTCTGCGTAGGGCACCAACTCCCAGAGGGGGCACCATCCCAGCTGCTCAAAAAAAAAAAACATGCGCCATTCTCCCATCCGCTCTCGCGACCGCTTGCACCTCATGTTTGCAGCTGAATGTTCATAATTGATGGATGGACATCTATGCCCGGGACTGGGTAAAGGAAATCAGCAGTCCCACATAGAGAAAAGTATGGAGCCCCGCACGTCACCTGTAGGAGAAAAAAAAAATCAGTCCGTGGCGACGGTTTTGCAATCCGTCCCCTCAGTTTATAAACCGTACTCACGGATTCATAAACTGTTCCCTCGGTTTAACAAATCGTGCCCCCGAATTTCCAATCAGTGCGCTTGTAAACCGTACCCACGTTTTTTTGTATCTGTACTCACAAATTCATAATCCATG
This sequence comes from Carassius gibelio, assembly GCF_023724105.1. Taxonomy (NCBI): domain Eukaryota; kingdom Metazoa; phylum Chordata; class Actinopteri; order Cypriniformes; family Cyprinidae; genus Carassius; species Carassius gibelio. The sequence goes on from NC_068371.1 coordinate 35,839,325, forward strand.
CACACGCTTTCACAATCCGTTCCCTCAGATTTGTAAACTGACACGCATTTGTGGCTCCGCCCCCACCGGAGGTGGGTGGAGCTTAGTATAATAAAATAAAAAAAATAAGGCTTCATGTTAAGAAAGAATTGTACACAAGCATTTCCAAAACTGTCAAGGGTTATTTAAAAATAAAGAATTCATGAATTATTTTTATGAAAAACATTTTACTGTCTCAAGTGTACTCATTTATTTAGCCTATAAATAAAAATTATATATATATATTAAAAAAAAACTATTTATTTTTATCATTATTATATATTATACAGCTGATGCATAAGAGGAAAGAATTACTCCAGAGTCAGTCACAATGCCAGGTTTATTGTACAATAATAATCAAGTGCTATAATATTCAATAAAACTGTATGTTAACACGTAGGAACTTGCTGCATGAATCCGTGAGTAGGCTACAGTTTACAAATCCGAGGGAACGTATTGCGAAAGCGTGTGCACGGACTATGAATTTGTGGGTACGGATTTAAAAAAACGTGGGTACAGTTTACAAAATCTGAGGGCACGGATTTGAAATTCGTGGGCACGGTTTCATAAACCGAGGAAACTTATGAATTAGTGAGTATGGTTTATAAACTGAGGGGACGGATTGCAAAACCGTCGCCACAGATTTTTTTTTTCTCCTACAGTTGACGTGCGGGGCTTCGTAGTATGGAAACTAAAGAAAGTAAAAAGAAAAAAAAAAAGTTGGCTTGACGTTCCAGAGTTTCAATTTTAAAAACTCTAAAGTTACATGCGATATTGGTATACACTTATCTAACCTCATAGCATTTGAGGAGAATGACTTACAGTCATAAAACAACTGTAATTGTTCATCTAGGTGTCAGCTATAATGCGGAATTGAATCGAATGTTTGATATTTATTAAAATAAACTGTAAATCATATGTAAATTATGCTACTTTTTTACATGGGCTCAAATGCAAATTTGAAGCTCAATAGCATTTGAGGAGAAAGACTTGCAGTCATAAAACAATTGTAATGTGTTCATTTAGGTGTCAGATGCACACCTTTTAAATTTTTTATATATATTAAAATAAATTATAAATCATTTAGGTAAAAACGAGGCCCGTTTATCACTTTCAGGCACATTCCTGTGAAAGGTTTTTATTTTATAATTTTTTTTTTTTTTCAGGTTCCCTTACGAAAATTACCCATGGTTTTAACAATAACACCACAAATCATCGTTCTTGTAGCCATGGCAATTGCAAATTAACCATGGTTTTGTTACTTCAAATAATAATTTACAAAGAAGCATTAATATAGTGTAATATTTTTTTTGTTGTTGTTGCTATAAAAACAGACCTAAGCCATCAATAGCCTTTAAAATAACTTAAAATGCATTATATATAAATATATATATATATATATATATATATATATATATATATATATATATATATATATATATATATATATATATATATATATATATATATATATATATATATAAACAATGAGGCAATAATGATTGGTTATTAATAACAATGTTAAAATACATAATGTACAATTTATGTACATGTTATTACAAATGCCTGCAAAGGGAGCCAAATGCCATTTAATTGCTGCTGTTACACTTACAGGACAATCAAATCCTTGTTTAGGCTACTGTCCAAACATTTAATTTAAATATTAATTTAATCTTTAATTTTTGGCCACCTTTTTGCTATAGAGGACACAGCCTTTATAATTTCTTCAACAAAAAACATGCATATCACAACCCTAAATAAACCATGGTTTTATCATAGTAAAACTGCTTAATTTCCCTTTACATGATATCTGAATGCTTGAGACTATAAAATAAATTAGAATCATAATAAAGTTATAGCCATAAGTAAATGTTGAGAGCTACAACTGTAATTTGTAAATAATAAAATTTATTCATTTACTTTTTTATTTGATTAAAGTTCTATTTTTACCCCATAGTAGTTTTATTTTTTTCCATCATCATATTTGAGGAAGGGGGGCAGACCAATACAATCTTGCAACACTAATGTATATTATATGGAAAATAATGTGAACCTTAACATAAACACATTGCATTACACAAAATTGAACAAAAAAATACAACATTATGTTCTTTTAGAAACGTCATATGACCCCTTTAAGACCAAGCTTCACAGTGAGCGGGATTCGAGCCAATGGCAATCTACTCCAAACCACGTTTTGACTTCCCACACGGTGTCACAAGAAAACATGCAATGTGTGCAGTGTGTGTGTGTGTGTGTTTGTGTGTGTGAGGGAGAGAGAGAGAGAGAGAGAGAGAGAAAGAAAGAGAGAGAAAGAGAGAAAGTATGTGTGTGTGAGAGAGAAATAAAAAGAGAGAGAGAGTGTGTATGTGTGTGTGTGTGGGGGGGGGGGGGGGCTGGTTCACTTATTCTGTCCGTTATTTAAAAAAATAAAAATAAAAAAACATGTTTATCCCTTACTTTTCTTTTCTGAGATTGGAGATGTGTTACATTGAGGGAATTTGTGTAAGGAAGTGTAAAGATGTAAAGTTATAAAGGATGGCTTCCTTCCACTCTGTGGATTCTGTGGAACTTAAACACCTCTAAATGCTTAAAAGAAATGTCTTTGAATAGCTATATAATGCTCAACACTTTAAACATTTTTGTATTAAGTATTGACTGTACTTTTGCCACACAACATACCATGGTGAGGAGATTGATGATCTATATAATGAAATAGGCTGGATTCAGTGATGTGTTCAGATGGCTGCTGTAAGGGCCCCTTGTGCTGTTAAACTGTTTTTGCTGTTAAAGGCATTTTGATGCAAAGGCTTTATTGTGAAAGAAAGTAGATGTAACTACAGTAAACAACAGCTGAGTTTCAATATGTGAGACAAAGCACTAAATGTCACAAAATCATATTGTTCCTCTAAAAAAGGGTCAGAACGCTGTACTCTGACCATTCCAAGTTTAGCTAGGAATTATGTTTATTGTCTTTTAGTGGGATACTGCCAACATGATTCATTATATAACTTTTGGAACAGAACTGAAGGGAAATCAAGCCCATAAGACTGAATTAACTTACGAACTACAATTACAGCTGACTTAATATTAAACATTTCTATTTATATAAAACAGTACAAATGTATTTATTTGTTTATTTATTTTATTTTTTATTTTTTAAAAACTCAAATCTAGGCTAGGCTAAAATAGATAAGCTATGTTATAAAATTGTATTAGTTGCTTTTTTCATAATGACTTAGATTTGACACATTTGATGTGGGTTGGGCCGTGGCCCAACTGGCTATACCAGTTCCACGCAAGAGATATTTGCAACTTCAAAACACACAACAGACATCAGAAATGTTACTGTTTATCGATAAACTTATTTTCATCATGTTTACACACAAAACTTTCTGATTACATGTGTAAATCTTTTCAGTGACAGTCAAAATTTCATATGGCCCTTATGTGGCTTCTTGTTCAGACGCAAGAGCACCTATAAACATTTGATAGAAAACATATATTTATATATAGAGTTTTGGATGCATTCATAGCACTAAACATATAGGGTCTGCAACTAAAGGAGTTATTTCGATTCCTTTTTATCTTGTGTCTCTGTGATCCATGAAGGGTTCTAACAGACCATTATGTGTATTTATTTTAGGATAATCTCCTTTGTTCTAATTGGTCTGTTACATGCATACCTGCCTTTGCAGCTGAGTATTGTTTGGAGCATGATGAAAGAGATGAAGGGAATGAAATAGGATAGTGACAGTAATAGACTGTGTGGTTACCATTGAATAGTTCATATAAGATTCATGCTTTCAATATAAAATTACAGTAACAAAATTGTTGCTGTCATTTTATATTGAATGCATGGACCCTAATAGTATACACATATTCACATTAACTCTCATTTCATTTGATTTTTTTCATTCAAATCTAATACACTAATCCAATAGAATGACACATCCATTTATTTACTCACCAATACTAGTATTTTATCATAACTTATAGTGGCTTGTTTTAAATGCAATAAACCAGACAAAGTAGTACCGGGTTCTTTTTGTGGTCCTTTTGATCTTGAATCGTTTAAAATTATTTGCAGTTGAGGAAAATGCAGAATGACAGAAATGAGCTCTGGCAGAATTCAAACATACTTTAATGCTGATGCAGTAGCAGTCTGAAAACCACCCATGTTTTAAATGGTTCCTTCCACCATAATAACCTATCCTCCTGAATACAGTTGTGTAGCTGTTTTCTCCTTTTTGATGTGGATATTATTTGACAGCGGGCTATTGGAAATTACTTTCTACAGAAAAATTAAGAATCCTTTTAAAATGCCTAGACACACATCTATAAAGAAAAAAACATTCTATGTGAATCCTAAAAACCAACAACATTGTAAAGTACTTTACACCTCTGGTTAAATCTTTATCTTTTTTGGGCATAATCTGTTTGTTTCTTATTCACAGACAGCAATGTTGTTGTTGTTTTTTTGGACTTTATGGTGGAAGAACATTTCTTTTAGACTTGTTAGATATTGTTTGTGTTTAATGTTCTTTGGAATTGTTAAAAACATTTTGTTGCATCACTTTCAAATTGCTCTCTACTCTTTCATCATATCAGGAATTTCGATCCACCTCATTCTTTACACAGTTCAGTTTATTCATAATTATGTTTCTGAAGCCAACACCTTTTTGGTCTGTCTAGTTTCTCACTCCTTACACAAATGGTTAATCTTCCATGTAATACAATTAAGTATAGCAGGACTAATGTCATATATCAAAATATATGTATTATCTATACTTTAGCTCTAAAAGTAATTACTATTTTGAATTTGTTTAAAACTATTGAAAGGAATAGTTTACCCCAAAATTATTCAATTTTAATTTTAATTTTTACAATTTATTTTGGGGTGAAATATACCTTTAATTTATTGTCTGTATAAACCTTGTTTCTAAAATTTCCTAAGCAAATAAATAACACAAAAATATAAGAGATATTCTTGCCTATTAGGAACAGTGCATATGTGAGTAATGATTGACATGCTTTGAAAACTATGCCATTCGAAAAGGATCCCTGCCTTTCCCTTTAACGTATTATTTCTGTATAACACCATTCAGTTCCACAAAAAGGTGGGAAAAGGAATCATAAACTACTAAATAAGAAAAGTAGAAATGTATGGTGAAAGTGCAGTGCACTCATTTGATTATAAATAATCAAAGATTAGATGTCATGCTTGATGTCTCAGTCATTTAAAATGACGATGAAAAAACTATAAAATTAAAGGGTGGAGCTTTAGTAGACTTTCAACCAAGCTTAAAGATATGGTATCATCAAAACTTTCAGGTGAATAGATGTGGTTTGGCAGGCCAGTTAATGGCTGTTGTGCTCATTCATCTATTTGTCGTGCATTTCAGTATTCTGTATTTGTGAATATGAGAATTGGACATGTTTCAGTGACTGACAGATAAAAAATAAAAAAATTAATCCATTTGTGTATTTTTAGATTTATGAGAAAACACCCCATTGAAACACATCTGACGGGATGTACAGTATTGTTATACCTAATATGAAGGGTGTGTCTCTGTGTACGTCTGTCTCTATCAATGTGACATAGATGTTGATGTGATAAGAGTCTGTGCGTGTTTGTGCTTGTTTGTAACATTCCCAACCCATGAGGAATTTAATACAATAAAGTATGATTGTGAAAGAGGGATGGTTTGTGTGTTTGTTAGATGGCTTCTTTGAGTGTGAGCGCAACAGGTTCTGAATGTGCTCACACCCTAAAAGAAACTGTCTGTAAGAATGAGAGATTAAAGAAAGATGTTTTCAACCAAAAGAGAGAAGCTTCAAATTTGAATTATTGTTAGAGTATGCTGACCCAAAGTGTAGAATAAAGTAGAATCTGCAAATCAAATAAAATTGCACATTTAAAGAAACATTGTGTCTCATGATTGTGTCAAAAAGAATTCCTGTCTTTGGGACACCATAAAGTGAGTCAAGTGATATATGACTTACAGTTAAACAGGTCTTTGGAATTAAGGAGTTTCAAATGAACACATCAAATATCATGCGTCATCTACTTTATACCATATTGGTGCAGTTTTCCTTTATTAAACATATTTAGGCCAAGGTGTGGCATCAATGTGCAGAGAATTCTATTGAGAATTTGTTTACTCTCTCTGTATTTCTTTCACATTCTTCCTCTTTTTTATCATAGGTTATACTCTGTACAAATTAGTAATTTTTCACAATGCAGTACTTTTTATTTATTAAACAAAGGCCTTTTATATATATTTTAGAGAACAATCACAGTTGTCCCACCTTATGACATAAACATTGCGAATGTCCTTAAAATATTGTAATATTTCCATATACGGCTGGTAAGTGTGACACCCTCAGGGCCATAGCCGGGATGTACAGAGCCCCGATGCAGGTTGTACCTCTGGGTTCAGGTTAAAATCTTGTTCAGCTGAAATCACGTTTCAGAAATGGAACAGGAGTTGGACCAGCCGGAAGCTCAGAAGCATTTGAATTGGCTTTCTGAAGCCTGTAAAACAGATGTGGGACCACACTCCTTCACTGCAGCCATGGTGAATTCCATTCCAGGTGTAACATCATGGCCACCTGTGGTATTTCTCATGATACAAGCAGCTACATAAAGTGTATCAAATTATTGTTATTTTTACTGATATTAAATCCGATGTGTAGACTTTTTTGGATATGTTTTGCGTTGCAATTCCATTCTGCCTTTTTAAAAATAAAAAAAATGACTGAAAAAAGTTTGAGGTAGCCAGTTTAAGTTACCCATTTTCAGGTTTCTGAAAGTCTTATTTTTCCCACAATTGTACTGCATCATGTTCAGAGGGTAACAAAAGAGATCACTGGGGCTTTTTCTGCAATGTGGTCTTCATCTTGTTGTAACTCTCAAAAGTGAAGTACTAGTTGGAAAGTTGTTCCAAGTTCTTCCAGGGTATATACAGAACTTCTTTGAGTTGAATTTAATACCTTTTACTACCTTTTTTACTACCTTCAAAATATTTTTTTAATAACAGCGCAACTTGAAGTTGCAACTGTAGTGGCGTAAATCAAATATATTTCCAAATGGAATAACATATTGCATCACAATGTAATGAGGTCACTATAACTTAATAAATAACTTTGCATCAACACTAGACTCAAAAACTGCCCACAGAGATAAGGATAGAGATAAAGACAGAAGAGGAAGGAGACATCTTCTTCATAGATCATTAGTCAGTAAGTCTGATGTGTGAGCAATCTAAAGAAGAGGTGGCCGTGAAGCACAGGTGTTATTAAAATAAATTAAGCTGATATATTTAAATAAAGCAGAGAAACATGAAAAGCCTAATATTTTCTGAGGGGGTACTCTGTGAAAAGTTTAAGAACCACTGACCTAGATATTTAGTCAGTTTGAAAGGTGGAGCAGGACCCCATGGCCTGTCTGCTTGTGGCCAAGACTGGAGCTATTAATCCTGAATTTGCATATAGAGGAGGTAAGTTAGTCTACTCCAACTTCCTTTTAATTAAATCAATTTTCCAATATTATAGCTATTATTACCTTAAATCAACAGTATAGGCTAAATAATAAAATGATCACAAATGCGTAAAAATGTTCAAATGCAAACTACAATGTAAGTGAATAGGTCTATCAAACATTAGGCAGTCCCTCCAGGATTTCAAAATTACTGATTACGGCTTTTCTCAATTTCAGATGATATTTGCGGCATTTTTTTATTGATTGCAGTGAAAATATACCACAGAGAACATATAGCCAACACTGTTATGACTTTTCTGACTTCGAGAACAACTGTAGGTCTCCAGACTAATGTTTGAGGACACCAGTACTAGTGGGATTAAGTTCTACAGATGTCACCAGCACATGACAGTAAAGCACACATGTACATCTCAGAGACATCTAATGTCTGCATTTACATATGCAAGATGTATTTTTAAGAGTGCTTGTTCATTTGCAGTACGTCTTTAAGATTTTTCCTGTCAGATGCCAAATAGAAATGTATTAAAATGCATGTAAAACTGAGACATTTATCAGAGTATACAGCAGATGATTCCCAGATCTTTAGCAGACGTCTTACAGATGTAATAAATATATTACATCTGATAAAATGCACTTTTATTACTGTCATTCATAATGTTTAAATATCATTTAATGAATACAAAAATATATAGGCTATATTAGAGAGTGTAAATGACCTGTAAGTACTTCTCTGCAGCCATCTATTAGTCAAGTCAAGTCAAGTCACCTTTATTTATATAGCGCTTTAAACAAAATACATTGCGTCAAAGCAACTGAACTACATTCATTAGGAAAACAATGTGTCAATAATGCAAAATGATAGTTAAAGGCAGATCATCATTGAATTCAGTGATGTCATCTCTGTTCAGTTTAAACAGTGTCTGTGCATTTATTTGCAATCAAGTCAATGATATCGCTGTAGATGAAGTGACCCCAACTAAGCAAGCCAGAGGCGACGGCGGCAAGGAACCGAAACTCCATCGGTGACAGAATGGATAAAAAAAACCTTGGGAGAAACCAGGCTCAGTTGGGGAACCAGTTCTCCTCTGACCATACGAAACCAGCAGTTCAATTCCAGGCTGCAGCAAAGTCAGATTGTGCAGAAGAATCATCTGTTTCCTGTGGTCTTGTCCTGGTGGTCGTCTGAGACAAGGTCTTTACAGGGGATCTGTATTTGGGGCTCTAGTTGTCCTGGCCTCCGCTGTCTTTCAGGGCAGTACAGGTGCTTTCTAGGTGCTGATCCACCATCTGGTCTGGATACATACTGGACATGGATGACTGCAGTGACCCTCTGATCTGGATACAGACTGGATCTGGTGGCTACGGTGACCTCGGAATAAGAGAGAAACAGACAAATATTAGCGTAGATGCCATTCTTCGATGTAGCAAGTACATCGGGTGTTATGGGAAGTGTTCCCAGTTCTGGTTTACCTAATTAATGCAGCCTACAAAATATTTAACGGATTTGGATATTAAAAGCATATTAGTATGTTATGTGTATGCCAGGTTAAAGAGATTGGTCTTTAATCTAGATTTAAACTGCAAGGGTGTGTCTGCCTCCCGAACAATGTTTGGCAGGTTATTCCAGAGTTTAGGCGTCAAATAGGAAAAGGATCTGCTGCCCGGAGTTGATTTTGATATTCTAGGTGCTTAACCATTCAGGGCTTTATAAGTAATAAGCAATATTTTAAAATCTATACAATGTTTGATAGGGAGCCAGTGCAGTGTTGACAGGACCGGGCTAATATGGTCATACTTCCTGGTTCTAGTAAGAACTCTTGCTGCTGCATTTTGGACTAGCTGTAGTTTGTTTACTAACCGTGCAGAACAACCACCCAATAATAATTACAATAATCTAACCTTGAGGTCATAAATGCATGGATTAACATTTCTGTATTTGACATTGAGAGCATTGGCCGTATATATATTTTTGAGATGGAAAAATACAGTTTTACAAATGCTAGAAACGTGGCTTTCTAAGGAAAGATTGCGATCAAATAGCACACCTCCCTAACTGATGACGAAGAATTGACAGAGCAGCCATCAAGTCTCAGACAGTGTTCTAGGTTATTACATGCAGAGTTTTTAGGTCCTATAATTAACACCTCTGTTTTTTCAGAATTTAGCAATAAGAAATTACTCGTCATCCAGTTTTTTATATCGACTATGCATTCAATTAGTTAGTGGTCATTTAATATCTTTAGCGAGGATTCGTTCCGCTTTCAGTTTGCTTATCCAGTGTAGCTCTTGTAAATCGTTCCTGATGAGAACACAAGGCTTTTCTTTGACTTAATGCATATTGTGATAACGTCACGGGATGCTTCTAAGCCCAAACTTTTTGTGAAAATCAGTCAGAAAACTTGCATTTTCCCATGTTTTAATCACTGAATGGAAGCGAGTTTGCGTACATGCTTGGCAGCAAGCCAGGCGGGTTTGTTTCAGTGCGTGCGAAAGAACATCTCACATGATATGTGGCCAGCTATCCAGTGTGTTGTGATTGGACGAATGCCTCAAGCATGTGATGGAAATGTTACGCCCCTTGGCTTGCCAAACTGTTATGGCGTGTCCTGGTCAGAACACTGGTACGACAAGACAAAAACAATAAAACCCATTACAAACAAGCAGGGCCGGTGCTAGCCATTTTGGTGCCCTAAGCACAAATGCACAATTTCCCAACTGCAAAATCAGCTATCAGCAGTGTTGGGAACGTTACTTTAAAAAAGTAATTAGTTATAGTTACTCACTACTTGTTCCAAAAAGTAACTGAGTTAGTAACTGAATTACTCTATAATAAAAGTAACTCGTTACCAAGTAACTATTTGCGTTACTGTAAAAAAAAAAAAAAAAAAAATGCATGCACTTGCCCTTGTCCACAATGAATTTGAAGTAGTGCTTATATCTTCACCTTGTGTGCCGGCATGTGTGTAAAAACACTGGCTCTGATTGGCTACTATGAAACACATGACTCTGCCTTATCCAATCATAATCGCTTACAGGGCCATGCAGAGACCTTTGGAGGGGCAGGTGCTCAAAGTATAAAAGGGGCACATGGAACAAGGCTTTAAATAGCGCGGTTCAAAATAGCAATACAGCAATATATTGTGATGCATTCCTTGCCGATTTGCGGATCGATATGGATGGTTATGTATTAATACGGCAGCAAATGCTGTGATGCAGTTTTGAAAAAGAGAAAGATTAGAAGAGACAATTTTAAGTTTAAAAGTAAAAAAAGAAAAATTATTTCCACCTAATAATAACTCTGGGATTAGAAACTGAAATGTCTTAAATTGTCCCAACCTGATGGCTTTTTCTTCTCTGTTCAACAGAATAATTAAGAACAGCTGTTATAGTAAAAACTATAGAAAACACTTGTGCCTCTACATTTTCCTCTTTCTCACCAGCCTCTGCGTACCTGCTCTTTCTGTCACTTGTGCGTCTACATTTGCCTCTTTTTCTTCCTCTATCTCCATCTCCTCATCTGATCTATTACTTTCCAGTCTCTGTCCATCTAGGAACAAGGCACAATCTACTATTTCTTTATCAATCTATTATTTTAACCATCACTAATATTCTTGCACCTAATCAATAAGTCCACCTTAAATATTGATACAAAACAATAAACAACTGAGTCATGCTATGAAAGCACTGTATAACTTATATAGGCTTATGTTTTATTTATTTTTACTTTTTATTCAAAACAATTCCAAACATGCTTAATATAACAGGAAATATCTCGATTCTCAAACGTGTAAGTAAACGCGTTTTGCACCTTTATAGATTGTTATTTTATCAATAAATGGAAAGGTAGTGTAATCTATTAGGAAAACAGATTATTCTTCTGCACAATCTGACTTTGCTGCAGCCTGGAATTGGGCTGCTGGTTTTCGTCTGGTCGGAGGGGGGCTGGCCCCCCGGCTGGGCCTGGTTTCTCCCGGGGTTTTTTTCTCCATTCTGTCACCGATGGAGTTTCGGTGACGGAATGGAGAGAGGGGCCTTGGGGGAGGCCGGGCTCGGTTGGGGGGTCGGTTCTCCTCTGGCCAGACGAAAACCAGTAGTTCAATAGTACAAGTTTCGGTTCCTTGCCGCTGTCGCCTCTGGCTTGCTTAGTTGGGGTCACTTCATCTACAGCGATATCATTGACTTGATTGCAAGTAAAAACAGACACTATTTCAACTGAACAGAGATGACATAACTGAATTCAATGATGAACTGCCTTTAACTATCATTTTGCATTATTGAGACACTGTTTTCCAAATGAATGTTGTTCAGTGCTTTGACGCAATGTATTTTGTTTAAAGCACTATATAAATAAAGGTGATTGATTGATTGATTGATTGATATTAACTACACATAAAACCCCGACTTTGTACTTAAGTGCCATATCATGCCATAAAATATTTTTAATACGACTGAATTTGCATTTAAATTTTAAATTTTAATAACAATATTGTAAGTTACTTATTTTAACACTTTCATTTTACAGAGAGTAAAGAACATTTACATTATCAAATAACATTTTCATTCAGTCTAGCCAGAGTTCAGGCCCTCTCAAAAACTACCATTACAATCACTGAAGCACTTTACATTACATTATGCACATCAGGATTATTTTTCGTTTTCTCTCTCTCTCTCTCTCTCTCTCTCTCTCTCTCTCTGAAGAAAGAATTCGCTAAATAATTCAGTCAGCGAGCAAGTGAACAAAAACACCGCGTTTCATGATGACTCTTCTGCACGTCTCCGATTGGCCATTGCATTCGCGCAACAGAACCGTTGATTGGTTATCAACGAAGCGTTGTACGAACGTCTCTGGCTCAGCGCCACCCAGCGAACACACAACACAGATTTGAATTTAGCAGCTGATGCTGTGCACTGAACGATCTAATCACAACAGTGTGATTATATCAAATATATACAAAATATTATTCTGCTGTTTTTTTTTTTTTTTTTTTGGTCGTTTGGAAGCTGCATTTAAAATCAACTTGGCTCAGAAATCTTTGAATGGGCATGACGCCTCTACCCTTGATGCCTGTGAAACGTTTCTCCCTCAAACAGCACGCTAACGTTACTCTACACTACAGGCTACACACCGCAATATAAACAACATATCTGCAAAGGTCATCATGTTGGTCATCTTATTGACGGCTAAATTATTATTCAAAATTTTACTAATATTTAGATTGGGCATGAGCAGGCATTCACAAAAGGAAACGTTATGACAAAAAAAAAAAATTAGAGGAAATTTTGCTTTGCTAAAACATTGTCTTACCTGCAAGCGATGCTCGAGCATCATCTCGCTGTCTCTTCTTTTTTCTTTTTTCCGCCTCCGACTCTTGGTGCCTTTTCGAGGCCATGTCTGAGGTCGGTGTCTGCCAAACTGGACATTGATTGAGGCATAATCGAACAGACCACTGGGAGGTGGGGAAGGGGGGGGCACCAGAGGGAGACTGGCACAGAAATTCACCTTTTTCTCGACTAATTTGGTCTAGGCCTATATTACTTTTGTATTGCTTTTGTATATTAACATGCTTTTAGAAATATTTCATTTGTTATTTATACTAGTAGCCTATTGTGATGATTTTTTCACGACCCAGATTTTTTGGTGCCCCCCCAAAGCACTTGGTGCGCAGTGCGTGTGCGGAGCGCCGGCCCTGCAAACAAGCCATTTGTTGTATCCAGTGGGGACATAATTATGGATTATAATGATTTATACTGTGTTTCTAAGCTTTGCATATCATGTTGCATAAACATAAAACAATGTCTGTATTTGTGATATAAGAAATGAAAAACAACAAGCGCTACTCTACACTGCTTTAAACTTGTGTTTGAATCAACAATGGCAAATCCATTTACATGTCTCCACAACATGAAAATGTTATGAAAATCTTACATCATTATGTAGACATGTGGGGACGTGTTTAAACAAGTCGTTTTAGGGGGCGTGGACAAGTCTTAACTTTTATAAAAAATATCCCTTTGAGTTTGAGACTTTAGTCTTTGCAACTTTACAGATCTTCTTTATGCACCAAGAGTTTGAAACACTCCAAAGAGAAAGGAAAACTTGAAATCGCATCATAGGACCCCTTTAAATATAAAGTATTCTTCAAATTATATTTTTTATAATATTTTAGTAAAAAAAATATATAAGGTATTCATATGCGCTTACTAGATCATCTCATTCTAACGTTTAATGCTGAGCAGGACTCAAGCCATGAAGTCTCAGAAGGCCTTCTATTTTGAAGATTTGTTAGCTGATTCAGGCTTGTTTGACTGGGACTGGAGCTGAAATCGGCATGAAAGTACTCCAAGAGGAGGGATGAAGACCCCTGAACTGGAGGCTTATTAAGCACTTTAAGAGCCTGGAGGACGAATGTTAAATGTTTACATTTGTATTAGGGACACCACGATCAATGGTGTCAAAGGCTGTAGTTAGGTCTAAAAATGACTCCAACAACACCACCATTGTCTACTTGACATTAGGACCCACACAGACCACAGGGTGAGCACCCCCTGCTGGTCTCACTAACACCTCTTCCAACAGCAACCTAGTTTTCCCAGGAGGTCTCCCATCCAGGTACTGACCAGGCTCAACCCTGATTAGCTTCAGTGGGAAAACAGTCTTGGGGTGCAGGGTAATATGGCTGTTGCAAAATCTAAATACATCTAAATTTAAGTTTAAATCTGACTGGGGTTTTCTAAAAGTATTTAAAATATAATTTATAATAAAAATAATTTAATAACAATATTCATTATGGTCACACTTAAATTGGTTAAATTGGTTAAATAGATAAAGCAACCATTACAGTCTTCGGTTACACTTTTTAAGGTGTCATTTTTACTGTGTAATTATACATTTAATTACAAAGTAATATTAATTAACTACATGTTCTTACTATATGGTTAAGGTTAGGATTAGGGTTTGGGTTACTTGCAAGTAATAATGCATAATCCGTTTTTATTATAATAAGTCCATGTATGTGTAACAAGAACAAAGTGCTACCCAATCTTCCTTTATCCTGTCCTAGACCATGTGACAAAATCAAATGTGAGTCATTCAAACAGACCAATCAGCAAATACATCAAAATTTGCAAATACAGCTTTCCCCACCATGCAAAAGGTGTGACAAATAGCAGAAAATATGTATACACATGATGTTTTATATAATAATATGTTCCTCCATTCCAACAGCATGTAATAACTTCTGATGACATTTGCCTGAGGCATACAGTAGTTCATAACCTGCTCCGCAACAGCTAGCTTAGGTTTGGGGAGTAAACTGTTAGCTAACATACCATTAGAAGTAGAAGATGAGCAGAATGGATTACTAAGACCTTGCTATACTACAATGTTTTATTAACAAAATTTGAGTTAATTAACCCGTTCAGATAATTATCCTAAATAGCACGAAAGGAACACATTCTCTACTCAATTAACAAGATAAGAGGTATATACATTTCACAAAGACTTACCTCTGTTCCGTGACAGTTTTCTAGCATCCTTCCATCTCCTCAATTTTAATGATTCCAATCTCAACCCTGGGGGGATATTAATGAAATATTAACTTACTATAGTATTGACGTTTTTAGAAAATAAAAATAAAAATACCAGTTGGTTTTTTTTTTGTTTTTTGATAAATTTGCTTGAAGCGAGTTCTGTATTTTAAATGCATAAACTATGAAACAAGTTTTAAGTTTACAAATAAGTCCTGTAAAACCCAATGTGGTCATTAATAAAGAAATCAAGTTATCATGATTTAACATTACTTACAATGACATGTTTTGGTGTCAAACGTTTAAAAAATCTTTTGAATTAAGATTTTAAGTGTATGAACTCAAAACTTTTTTAAAAAACTCAAAAATGTATTTAAATTATGCACTATGTCTCTGTTTAATATGATTAGTCGTGTTTCTGCATTGAAAAACGCGCTGATTGGTTTACATACAGTAAGGTGGTATGTTTTTGGTCGTTGTGAATTAGCTGAAGCAGCGGTCCAGGCACTGGCAGAGAAAGCCATCTAAAAGATGAAAATCAAACGTTAAATTAGTAAGTGGAGATTAAAACACTTTTCACTTTTCTTAAAAAAGTTTTATTGTAATGTTATTTGAAAGGTATATTTGCAAATAAAATTTTTAGCTCAGTGGCACTAGCAGACAGGCGGTCATCGTGAAGCAGATGGAAAGAAAGCCCTCGTCATGAAGACACAATGAAGTACGTTATGCTGGTAGGTTATATACATGTGTAAAATACATGTGTACATTTTGCCGTTTATCACCTCTTGTCACCAAGAGGAAAGTGGGACCTGAGAGCCGATCTTGGTCGCCAGTTAAAGTTCCCACAGCATATTGTCACGACGTCTCTTCGACCTGACATTGTAATCTGGTCCACCTTAACGAAGACTGTCATCATGACCAAGTTAACTATGACAGGGGAAGATGGGAAAAAGGCAGCATCTGATCTATTTGTATTGCATTTGTATAGAACAGTCTATAATAAAACTACAATTATGTGTCGGTTTCTACTTTTCACAGCTTTCACCCAAAAGCAAAAACTCTGCCGCTAAACTTTAAAGAAATAAAGATTTGACATTTATCATGGCATTTATCAATATCAACTGATATGAAAATTCTATAGTATTTCTAGGTCTATATTACTTAGACCTATTTCCAAGGTATAAACATGTGGTATAAAGTGGTGTTAAATTTTATGTTATCCTCCGACAGCAGGACTAGCAGACAGGACGTCATCCTGAAGCAGGACGGGAATAGAGACTCAATGAAGTATACTGGTTGGTTAAAGGGATTGTTGTAAGGCCACAAGGCCTTAATGTAACATCAGGAGCCACAATATTAAAATATATATAAAAAATATATATATATATATATATATATATATATATATATATATATATATATATATATATATTTTTTTTTTTTTTTTTTTGACTCAAAGTGCTGGTAATCATAGACTTGCATTATATGAAACACAAAGCACCACAGTTTAAACTAAAAATCTTCTTTAGTGTTGAACTGAAGAAGAAAGTCACATACATTTGGATGGCTTGAGTAAATTAACAGCAAATTTTTATTTTGGGGTAAAGTATTCCTTTATTTTTCACCTTTTGAAATGTATGTGAGTTTGGATGCATGTGAATCCATTTTAATTTGTTGGTGTTTATTCACCTTCTCTAGATGTCTGATGATCTCAGCATGATCCTTGATGTGCTCAATGTATTCTACTTTCTAATTTGAATAGCTACTACCATTCACAAATACTGTGCAAATTTATATGCTCCATATACTGATTCACATTTTGGTGGCTGTTAAAATGTTTCTGTTAAAAATGTGCCATGTGCCAGTCATGTGACTTCAATACAATTTGTGCTGCATTTCCCTGGGCTGCCTCTTCTACTTTTTTTTTTTTTTTTTTTTTTGAGGAAATTAATACAATTTGTTTTGGACTCTAGCCATTCCTGTTAATTCATGTGCATTTTCAGTCAATCAATCAATCAGTCAATTAAATGATTATTATTATTAAAATAATACATATATCAAAATTATTTATATTGAATAGAATATTCCTTTTCTTTGTAGCAATGTTTTTATTATTTTTTATGTGTACATTCATTAACTTTTCATTAGGGTTACAAATATTCTATTACAGTTTTAATCTATCACAAAAAAAGCGCTTACCAATACTTAAAGTACTTTTTCTAGACTCTAAACACAACAATACATCATAAAATTAGCCAAATAGTGAATTTTCCATCCAAAACCACATTTTGTTAAATGAATACAATCTCTACATTTCAAAATGCAGAATACATTTTTCTTTATATTCTAACTCTATCAAAATACAGCATACCCAAATTCAAGTGATTCAGACAAAATATTAGCAATTCGTCTCTATCCAACATATAGTCAATCATAGCATAGTGATTGTCAAAATACTGTTGATGGCTTTACAAAAACTGCATAACTTTCTTGAAAATGTTTGACATACATGTTTCAGTTCTGCCTGCATATAGACAATATAAAAAGCCATTGTTTTTTGTAATTTACCTTCAACTGAAACCCATTTTAAATTTTTAAATGTTGAATGTGTTCATTCTTGGCAACATACTGTCTAAAACTGAATGAGTCATTACTTTATAGAACATACAATAGAAAAAAAAAAGGTTTCTCTATGCAGAAATTAAATTTGAAATTGGTCTTCAGTGGGTGAGGGTTGGATGTGGATGGTGCCCCATGTGATCAACAAAAATTACAACATACATGGCCTTTGGTTATTATACAAGCTTGTTTCCGTCACAGGATAAAAAGGTAAAAATGGTAATTGTGAACTTTTTATCCCACAATTTGGACTTCTATTTTTGGAATTGGGAGTTTACACCTTGCAATTCAGACTTAATCAGAATTGAGAAATAAATTCACAAAAGCAAGAAGTAAAAGTCAGAACTGTGAGATGAAAAAAAGTCATAATTACCATTTACCCTTTATATTCCATGTCAGAAATAATCTTTCATAGGTTCCACATGTGTAAGCAGGACAACAAACAAACAAACATAAAAATGCACTGTCTAGAACACCGCTCCCTTATCTCTTGTTCTCCCTTTTTCTGATCAAACTACTCCTCTCCCTCTCACAGGCATTATTTCTCTCTCTCACTCTCTCTGATTCTTTGTCTTGTTTTGCATCCACAAAACCAATTCAAAGAGATATTTTTTACTCTATGTTAATGTAATGGAAAGAGCACCAACACCTGACTATTCCTCAAACTGAAACTGGAATCAGCTATTTCTAAATATTTTAGTTATCTTTTACTTAAAAATGCTTATCAATTTTTACAATATTTTTTTTTTTTTTCGATACTTCTGAGTTGCTTCTGTTGCAGAAGTAGAGGCTTTACACTATATTTAAAGTTTGGAACATTAAGGTCTTCATTTCTGTCACGCTGTGTTTAAGCATATTTTAAAAGAAAGATCTTTGATTTTGGGTAAGCTTATGTGTAAATAAAATGTAAGCATTTTAGAAACGTGTTAATTTACTGAATATTGTGTGAAAACAACATGAATCGTGTTAAAGGTATGGTCAGGACAGACCGTTGTGCTAATTAGTATTTTGAAAATGTGACTAGCCTACAGATTGGACAAAAGGATGTAAGCCATTGAAATAAAAACTGTAATAGGTTTCTATTCTAATTTCAGTTCTATTCAGGTTTACTATAATAACCCTGTGAGGTAGCCTACGTAAAACGTTATCACAGCCTTTTCACGACATAAATAAATATTTAAAGTAAGGGTACACCCTTTTTTGTTGAAGGAGATACAGCGTAAATCTGATGCTGCAGTGCAAGCTACAGAGATTCGTCACAAAAAAAAAAAAAAAAAAAAAAAATGCACCTGTTAGACTACCACGCCTTTCATTATAAGCGTCAACACACCTTATATTTACTGGTCCAACTTTTGTTTTGTCAGTCTTTAAACTTTGAACGAAAACGCATTACATAGCCTAGAAGCATCGCAGGGACTATTGTAAGGGATATTGTTCGTTAGGTTATTCATGGTTATGAATTTGAAGAACGGGAGAAGGTAGGTCCTTGAATGAAAGATAAATATATTCATTTAAAAAAAGGAACTTATAAATGAATATTGTGTCAAGAGTTCGATAGATGCCTATATATAAATATATATATATATATATATATATATATATATATATATATATATATATATATATATATATATATATATATATATATATATATATATATTTATATGTGTGTGTGTGTGTGTGTGTGTAATGTATAGGCTATTTTATTTACATGCATTAACTACAGCAAAATAAAAAAAAATATATTATAGATTAAGAAAAATGCGTTCTATGAAAAAGTGTATATATATATAAGCGTCTGCTAAATGAATAAATGTAATGTAATTTAAATGTAAGCAAGTATAATAATAGGCTTTATGTGTTTTATCCTCTTTTGCTAAGGAACGTTATTATCTCAGGTCCGTCTCCTTAAAGCGCGCGTTACACTGGAACTCTTTTAAACGAGAGCCTCGACCACTCGCAAATCTATTTCATGAAATAGCCTATATTTTTATATAATTATCTAGATGAAATAATAATTATTTTACATTTATAAAAAAATGTGTCCCCACACTTAGTGGGCCATTAGCACATTTATACATGCATATTTTTCATTTATAATTTATGTAAGTTTTCAAAATATTTTCCACTGATAGGCTACCTGCCAAACCCCTTATGGCCAGTATACGCTGTTCAAATCTCCTTAAGTTTATAGCTAGTCACAATTAACTATTGCACAGTGCTCAGATTGCGTATAGGTTAATAAGTGGTGGAAATGGGCTATTTCCCCGCCTTAACCTTATGAAATGTCAAATTCATAAATGTAAATTTAGCCTACAAACCTTAAAAAAAAAAAAAAAAAATACACTGAATCAGAATAATAAGACACAATCAGGAAGAACAGATTAGGAACCAAATGAAATCATTTCAACAAAATTCATCTTTGCATGGACAGAAGAACCAAATTATGCATTTATTATTTGGTAGCCTATGTCGGTATAAGCTATTTACACTGTTTAATGGGACTCAGAGTTGGCGTGAATGAGTTTAAAGGTATAATAACAATGTTATGGGATTAATGCTTTAAATATAAAGTTTTGGATATATAAATATTAAATAATTTAAATAACTGAACTATTGCTTTAAAAATTAAACTAAAACTGCCAGGTAGCGGTAAGTCCCTGTATCAATGAATAATGAATTCAATCGATTCGTTCAAATATCTTTATGAATGGGTGATTTAATCTTTGACTTACTAGATTCATAAAAAAAGGAAAAGAAAAGCTAATTCATTCATAAACGAATTTACTAGAACACTTTGTAAATTGAAACCTTAGATGCTCTCCAGAGCGCAGACATATGTCTGTCTGGATTACCGTGAGCGTTTGTGTATCTGTTGTTGCGTGCTTGTGCAAGTGTGGTAGGTTAACATTAGATGTAAAATGTAAGAGGTAAAAGTAAGATGTTCAGAGTTTTTGCAAAAGCACGATTCAAAAGCAAAATCTTTTTGTAACGACGGACATTGCGATCATAGATGTTTTGGGAAACGCTCCCCTGTTCTGTAAGGAGCAGGACTATCTCCTATAGAGAAGCATGTTAATTGGCTGTAGTCTTGAAGTATTATGGCTTATCACAAAAGTCTATATCGCCCAGCTAATCATATAGACACAAATATCCCGCTAGCGTATCGTTTTTATTAAGCATTAGCTACCCTTCGCTTATGTGCGAAGCTCCGCTTGCGTTCGTAGGCTTTTTAATTGATTAAATAATATTAATATTTATTTATATATTTATTTATTTATTCATTCATTCATTCATTCATTTATTTTTCTGATCAGAAATATTACTAATTTGTAGATATTATTTTATGAAGGGTAAGTTTGTTGATTGTAAACCAATAAACAAATTATAACTAAATGTCGTTTTCTCTTTTAGCAGTTTTTTTCTTTCTAAGCAGGATGGCACTAGAAAAATTCTATTCACCTTATGTAAGTATTGTACATATTATATGTGTGTCATTTATAATATATATTTATATATAAACATATAACATTTTCATATATATATACATACATATACACACACACACACACACACACATATGTATATAACAAAAAGTTGATTTAACTAATTCCATTCAAAAAATGAAACTCGTATACTATATTCATTCATTACACATAGACTGACATATTTCAAATGTTTAGTTCTTTTAATTTAGATGATTATAACTGGCAACTAAGGAAAATCCCAAATTCAGTGTCTCAGAAAATTAGAATATTACTTAAGACAAATACAAAAAATTAGATTTTTTTTAGAAATCTTGACCAACTGAAAAGTATGAACATGAAGAGTATGAGCATGTACAGCACTCAATACTTAGTTGGGGCTCCTTTTGCCTGAATTACTGCAGTAATGCGGCATAGCATGAAGTCGATCAGTCTGTGGCACTGCTCAGGTGTTATGAGAGCTCAGGTTGCTCTGATAGTGGCCTTCAGCTCTTCTGCATTCTTGGGTCTGGCATATCACATCTTCCTCTTCACAATACCCCATAGATTTTGCTATGGGGCTAAGGTCAGGCGAGTTTGCTGGCCAATTAAGAACAGGGATACCATGGTCCTTAAACCAGGTACTTGTAGCTTTGGCACTGTGTGCAGGTGCCAAGTCCTGTTGGAAAAGGAAATCTGCATCTCCATAAAGTTGGTCAGAAGCAGGAAGCATGAAGTGCTCTAAAACTTCCTGGTATACGGCTGCGTTGACCTTTGACCTCAGACCTTGGACCTCAGAAAACACAGTGGACCAACACCAGCAGATGACATGGCACCCCAAACCATCACTGACTGTGGAAACTTTACACTGGACCTCAAGCAACGTGGATTGTGTGCCTCCCCTCTCTTCTTCCAGACTCTGGAACCCTGATTTGCAAAAGAAATGGAAAATTTATTTTCATCAGAGAACATAACTTTGGACCACTCAGCAGCAGTCCAGTCCTTTTTGAAGCGAGACACTTCTGACACTGTCTCTTGTTCAAGAGTGGCTTGACACAAGGAATGCGACAGCTGAAATCCATGTCTTGCATACGTCTGTGTGTAGTGGTTCTTGAAGCACTGAATTCAGCTGCAGTCCACTCTCTTTTAGTTTGTGAATCTCCCCCACATTTTTGAATGGGTTTTGTTTCTAAATCCTCTCGAGAGTGTGGTTATCCCTATTGCTTTTACAATTTTTCTACAACATCTTTTCCTTCCCTTCGCCTTTCTATAAATGTGCTTGGACACAGAGCTCTGTGGATAACCAGCCTCTTTTGCAATGACCTTTTTTTGTCTTGCCCTCCTTGTGCAAGGTGTCATTGGTCGTCTTTTGGACACATGTCAAGTCAGCAGCCTTCCCCATGATTGTGTAGCCTACATAACTAGACTGAGAGACCATTTAAAGGCCTTTGCAGGTGTTTTTAGCTGATTAAAGTATGGCACCAGGTGTCTTCAGTATTGAACCTTTTCACAATATTCAAATTTTCTGAGATACTGAATTTGGGATTGTCCTTACTTGTCAGTTACAATCATCAAAATTAAAATAAACATTTGAAATATATCAGTCCGAGTGTATATATATATATATATATATATATATATATATATATATATATATATATATATATATATATATATATATATATATATATATATATATATATATATATATATATATATATATATACACACACACACACACACACAGATTTTACAGGAATGTGTTTTTCTTTACAGTGTGTTTGTGGTGTGCTGTTCATTCTGCAACTAGAGTTGGGTAAGTGATTGTTGTTTTTTTGTATTTCAATTAAGTATCATTGCTTTTTCATCTAATAAAAAACATGTTTACCCTGATAGGTAATAAAATGTTAGATCTAATATTTTTCTTTAAAAAAATACAGCGCTTCAACAACGGAGTCTACAACTTCAGGGTATACAGATTCAGAAGCCACAACTGTACTTCCTATTCCTACTACATCTGATTCTCCAGGTACAACAACAGATACAACAACACTTGCTTCAACAACCATGCCTACATCTTCAGAAACGACAGCTGCAGCTGAAACAACAAATACTGCATCCACAACCACAACTGAACCTTCCACTACTACAGCTATAACCACAACATCACTTGGACTCACAACAACTGAATTCACTGCAACATCAGAGAGTACAACGGCAGAAGCTGCGACTACAACAACATCCACAACTACTGAAATTCCCACAACCACAGATGTGAGTACAGAAACCACATCTATTACTTCAACAGTGGTGCCTACAACTTTAGAAAGTACAACAACAGAAACCACGACTACAGCTTCATCAACCACATCTACAACAACAACTGATCCAACAACTCCAACAGCAGAAATGTCTGAATCCACAACTCTCACTTCAACAACAGTGCCTACATCTTCAGAAACAACTTCACCTGTAACAACATCAGGTACTACAACATCCACAACTACTGAAATTCCCACAACCACATATGTGAGTACAGAAACCACACCTATTATTTCTACAGTGGTGCCTACAACTTCAGAAAGTACAACAGCAGAAACCACGACTACAGCTTCATCAACCACATCTACAACAACAAATGATCCAACAACTCCAACAGCAGAAATGTCTGAATCCACAACTCTCACTTCAACAACAGTGCCTACATCTTCAGAAACAACTTCACCTGTAACAACATCAGGTACTACAACATCCACAACTACTGAAATTCCCACAACCACATATGTGAGTACAGAAACCACACCTATTATTTCTACAGTGGTGCCTACAACTTCAGAAAGTACAACAGCAGAAACCACGACTACAGCTTCATCAACCACACCTACAACAACAAACAATCCAACAACATCAACAGCTGTAACTTCAGAATCCACAACTCTCACTCCAACAACAGTGCCTACATCTTCAGGAACAACTGCACTTGTAACAACTTCAGTGACTACAGCATCCTCAACTACTGAAATTCCCACAACCACAGTTGTGAGCACAGAAACTACATCTATTACTACAACAGTAGTGCCTACAACTTCAGAAAGTACAACACCAGAAACCACGACTACAGCTTCATCAACCACACCTACAACAACAAACAATCCAACAACATCAACTGGTTTAACTTCAGAATCCTCAACACTCACTTCAACAACAGTGCCTACATCTTCAGAAACAACTGCACCTGTGACAACATCAGTGACAACAGCATCTTCCACTACTGAAATTCCCACAACCACAGTTGTGAGTACAGAAACTACATCTATTACTACAACAGTGGTGCCTACAACTTCAGAAAGTACAACAGCAGAAACCACGACTACAGCTTCATCAACCACACCTACAATAACAAATGATCCAACAACTTCAACAGCTGTAACTTCTGAATCTACAATTGTCACTTCAACGGTTATACCGACATCTTCAGAAACAACTGCACCTGTAACAACATCGGGAACTACAACATCGTCAACTACTGAAATTCCCACAACCACAGTTGTGAGTACAGAAACTACATTTATTACTTCAACAGTGGTGCCTACGACGTCAGAGAGTACAACAGCAGAAACAACAAGTACAGCTTCATCAACCACACCTACAACAACAAACAATCCCACAACGTCAACAGCTGTAACTTCAGAATCCACAACTCTCACTCCAACAACAGTGCCTACATCTTCAGGAACAACTGCACTTGTAACAACTTCAGTGACTACAGCATCCTCAACTACTGAAATTCCCACAACCACAGTTGTGAGCACAGAAACTACATCTATTACTACAACAGTAGTGCCTACAACTTCAGAAAGTACAACACCAGAAACCACGACTACAGCTTCATCAACCACACCTACAACAACAAACAATCCAACAACGTCAACTGGTTTAACTTCAGAATCCTCAACACTCACTTCAACAACAGTGCCTACATCTTCAGAAACAACTGCACCTGTGACAACATCAGTGACAACAGCATCTTCCACTACTGAAATTCCCACAACCACAGTTGTGAGTACAGAAACTACATCTATTACTACAACAGTGGTGCCTACAACTTCAGAGAGTACAACAGCAGAAACCACGACTACAGCTTCATCAACCACACCTACAATAACAAATGATCCAACAACTTCAACAGCTGTAACTTCTGAATCTACAATTGTCACTTCAACGGTTATACCGACATCTTCAGAAACAACTGCACCTGTAACAACATCGGGAACTACAACATCGTCAACTACTGAAATTCCCACAACCACAGTTGTGAGTACAGAAACTACATTTATTACTTCAACAGTGGTGCCTACGACGTCAGAGAGTACAACAGCAGAAACAACAAGTACAGCTTCATCAACCACACCTACAACAACAAACAATCCCACAACGTCAACAGCTGTAACTTCAGAATCCACAACTCTCACTCCAACAACAGTGCCTACATCTTCAGGAACAACTGCACTTGTAACAACTTCAGTGACTACAGCATCCTCAACTACTGAAATTCCCACAACCACAGTTGTGAGCACAGAAACTACATCTATTACTACAACAGTAGTGCCTACAACTTCAGAAAGTACAACACCAGAAACCACGACTACAGCTTCATCAACCACACCTACAACAACAAACAATCCAACAACGTCAACTGGTTTAACTTCAGAATCCTCAACACTCACTTCAACAACAGTGCCTACATCTTCAGAAACAACTGCACCTGTGACAACATCAGTGACAACAGCATCTTCCACTACTGAAATTCCCACAACCACAGTTGTGAGTACAGAAACTACATCTATTACTACAACAGTGGTGCCTACAACTTCAGAGAGTACAACAGCAGAAACCACGACTACAGCTTCATCAACCACACCTACAATAACAAATGATCCAACAACTTCAACAGCTGTAACTTCTGAATCTACAATTGTCACTTCAACGGTTATACCGACATCTTCAGAAACAACTGCACCTGTAACAACATCGGGAACTACAACATCGTCAACTACTGAAATTCCCACAACCACAGTTGTGAGTACAGAAACTACATTTATTACTTCAACAGTGGTGCCTACGACGTCAGAGAGTACAACAGCAGAAACAACAAGTACAGCTTCATCAACCACACCTACAACAACAAACAATCCCACAACGTCAACAGCTGTAACTTCAGAATCCACAACTCTCACTCCAACAACAGTGCCTACATCTTCAGGAACAACTGCACTTGTAACAACTTCAGTGACTACAGCATCCTCAACTACTGAAATTCCCACAACCACAGTTGTGAGCACAGAAACTACATCTATTACTACAACAGTAGTGCCTACAACTTCAGAAAGTACAACACCAGAAACCACGACTACAGCTTCATCAACCACACCTACAACAACAAACAATCCAACAACGTCAACTGGTTTAACTTCAGAATCCTCAACACTCACTTCAACAACAGTGCCTACATCTTCAGAAACAACTGCACCTGTGACAACATCAGTGACAACAGCATCTTCCACTACTGAAATTCCCACAACCACAGTTGTGAGTACAGAAACTACATCTATTACTACAACAGTGGTGCCTACAACTTCAGAGAGTACAACAGCAGAAACCACGACTACAGCTTCATCAACCACACCTACAATAACAAATGATCCAACAACTTCAACAGCTGTAACTTCTGAATCTACAATTGTCACTTCAACGGTTATACCGACATCTTCAGAAACAACTGCACCTGTAACAACATCGGGAACTACAACATCGTCAACTACTGAAATTCCCACAACCACAGTTGTGAGTACAGAAACTACATTTATTACTTCAACAGTGGTGCCTACGACGTCAGAGAGTACAACAGCAGAAACAACAAGTACAGCTTCATCAACCACACCTACAACAACAAACAATCCCACAACGTCAACAGCTGTAACTTCAGAATCCACAACTCTCACTCCAACAACAGTGCCTACATCTTCAGGAACAACTGCACTTGTAACAACTTCAGTGACTACAGCATCCTCAACTACTGAAATTCCCACAACCACAGTTGTGAGCACAGAAACTACATCTATTACTACAACAGTAGTGCCTACAACTTCAGAAAGTACAACACCAGAAACCACGACTACAGCTTCATCAACCACACCTACAACAACAAACAATCCAACAACGTCAACTGGTTTAACTTCAGAATCCTCAACACTCACTTCAACAACAGTGCCTACATCTTCAGAAACAACTGCACCTGTGACAACATCAGTGACAACAGCATCTTCCACTACTGAAATTCCCACAACCACAGTTGTGAGTACAGAAACTACATCTATTACTACAACAGTGGTGCCTACAACTTCAGAGAGTACAACAGCAGAAACCACGACTACAGCTTCATCAACCACACCTACAATAACAAATGATCCAACAACTTCAACAGCTGTAACTTCTGAATCTACAATTGTCACTTCAACGGTTATACCGACATCTTCAGAAACAACTGCACCTGTAACAACATCAGGAACTACAACATCGTCAACTACTGAAATTCCCACAACCACATTTGTGAGTACAGAACCTACATTTATTACTTCAACAGTGGTGCCTACGACGTCAGAGAGTACAACAGCAGAAACAACAAGTACAGCTTCATCAACCACACCTACAACAACAAACAATCCCACAACGTCAACAGCTGTAACTTCAGAATCCACAACTCTCACTCCAACAACAGTGCCTACATCTTCAGAAACAACTGCACCTCTAATAACATCAGGAACTACAACATCCTCAACTACTGAAATTCCCACAACCACAGTTGTGAGCACAGAAACTACATCTATTACTACAACAGTAGTGCCTACAACTTCAGAAAGTACAACACCAGAAACCACGACTACAGCTTCATCAACCACACCTACAACAACAAACAATCCAACAACGTCAACTGGTTTAACTTCAGAATCCCCAACACTCACTTCAACAACAGTGCCTACATCTTCAGAAACAACAGCACCTGTGACAACATCAGTGACAACAGCATCTTCCACTACTGAAATTCCCACAACCACAGTTGTGAGTACAGAAACTTCATCTATTACTACAACAGTGGTGCCTACAACTTCAGAGAGTACAACAGCAGAAACCACGACTACAGCTTCATCAACCACACCTACAATAACAAATGATTCAACAACTTCAACAGCTGTAACTTCTGAATCTACAATTGTCACTTCAACGGTTATACCGACATCTTCAGAAACAACTGCACCTTTAACTACTTCAGTAACTACAGCATCCTCAACTACTGAAATTCCCACAACCACGGTTGTGAGTACAGAAACTACACCAATTACTTCATCAGTGGTGCCTACAACTTCAGAGAGCACCACAGCAGAAACCACGACTACAGATTCATCAACCACACCTACAACAACAAACAATCCCACAACGTCAACAGCTTTAACTTCAGAATCCACAACTCTCACTTCAACAACAGTGCCTACATCTTCAGGAACAACTCCACTAGTAACTACATCAGTAACTACTACATCCTCAACTACTGAAATTCCCACAACCACAGTTGTGAGCACAGAAACTGTATCTATTACTTCAACAGTGGTACCGACAACTTCAGAGAGTACAACAGCAGAAACCACGACTATAGCTTCATCAACCACACCTACAATAACAAATGATCCAACAACTTCAACAGCTGTAACTTCTGAATCTACAATTGTCACTTCAACGGTTATACCGACATCTTCAGAAACAACTGCACCTCTAATAACATCAGGAACTACAACATCCTCAACTACTGAAATTCCCACAACCACAGTTGTGAGTACAGAAACTACATTTATCACTACAACAGTGGTGCCTACAACTTCAGAAAGTACAACACCAGAAACCACGACTACAGCTTCATCAACCACACCTACAACAACAAACAATCCCACAATGTCAACAGGTTTAACTTCAGAATCCACAACACTCACTTCAACAACAGTGCCTACATCTTCCGGAACAACAGCACCTTTAACAACTTCAGTAACTACAGCATCCTCAACTACTGAAATTCCCACAACCACGGCTGTGAGCACAGAAACTTTATCTATTACTTCAACAGTGGTGCCTACGACTTCAGAGAGTACAACAGCAGAAACCACAACTACAGCTTCATCAACCACACCTACAACAACAAACAATCCCACAACGTCAACAGCTGTAACTTCAGAATCCACAACTCTCACTCCAACAACAGTGCCTACATCTTCCGGAACAACTGCCCTTGTAACAACTTCAGTAACTACAGCATCCTCAACTACTGAAATTCCCACAACCACAGTTGTGAGCACAGAAACTACATCTATTACTTCAACAGTGGTGCCTACAACTTCAGAGAGTACAACAGCAGCAGAAACCACGACTACAGCTTCATCAACCACACCTACAACAACAAACAATCCCACAATGTCAACAACTTTAACTGCAGAATCCACAACTCTCACTATAACAACAGTGCCTACATCTTCAGGAACATCTGCACCAGAAACAACATCAGTAACTACTGAATCCTCTACTACTAAAATTACCACAACCACAGTTGTGAGTACAGAAACTACACCTGTTACTTCAACAGTGGTGCCTACGACGTCAGAGAGTACAACAGCAGAAACCACAACTACAGCTTCATCAACCACACCTACAACAACAAACAATCCCACAACGTCAACAGGTTCAACTTCAGAATCCACAACACTCACTTCAACAACAGTGCCTACATCTTCAGGAACAACTGAACCTTTAACAACTTCAGTAACTACAGAATCCTCAACTACTGAAATTCCCACAACCACAGTTGTGAGCACAGAAACTACATCAATTACTACAACAGTGGTGCCTACAACTTCAGAAAGTACAACACCTGAAACCACGACTACAGCTTCATCAACCACACCTACAACAACAAACAATCCCACAACGTCAACAGGTTTAACTTCAGAATCCACAACACTCACTTCAACAACAGTGCCTACATCTTCCGGATCAACTGCACCTTTAACAACTTCAGTAACTACAGCATCCTCAACTACTGAAATTCCCACAACCACGGTTGTGAGCACAGAAACTACATCTATTACTTCATCAGTGGTGCCTACAACTTCAGAGAGTACCACAGCAGAAACCACGACTACAGCTTCATCAACCACAGCTACAACAACAAACAATCCCACAACGTCAACAGCTGTAACTTCAGTATCCACAACTCTCACTCCAACAACAGTGCCTACATCTTCAGGAACAACTGCACTTGTAACAACTTCAGTAACTACAGCATCCTCAACTACTGAAATTCCCACAACCACAGTTGTGAGCACAGAAACTACATCTATTACTTCAACAGTGGTGCCTACAACTTCAGAGAGTACAACAGCAGCAGAAACCACGACTACAGCTTCATCAACCACACCTACAATAACAAATGATCCAACAACTTCAACAGCTGTAACTTCTGAATCTACAATTGTCACTTCAACGGTTATACCGACATCTTCAGAAACAACTGCACCTGTAACAACATCAGGAACTACAACATCCTCAACTACTGAAATTCCCACAACCACAGTTGTGAGTACAGAAACTACATTTATTACTTCAACAGTGGTGCCTACGACGTCAGAGAGTACAACAGCAGAAACCACAACTACAGCTTCATCAACCACACCTACAACAACAAACAATCCCACAACGTCAACAGCTGTAACTTCAGAATCCACAACTCTCACTCCAACAACAGTGGCGACATCTTCAGGAACAACTGCACTTGTAACAACTTCAGTAACTACAGCATCCTCAACTACTGAAATTCCCACAACCACAGTTGTGAGCACAGAAACTACATCTATTACTACAACAGTGGTGCCTACAACTTCAGAAAGTACAACACCTGAAACCACGACTACAGCTTCATCAACCACACCTACAACAACAAACAATCCCACAACGTCAACAGCTTTAACTTCAGAATCCACAACTCTCATTTCAACAACAGTCCCTACATCTTCTGGATCAACTGCACCTTTAACAACATCAATAACTACAGCATCCTCAACTACTGAAATTCCCACAACCACGGTTGTGAGCACAGAAACTACATCTATTACTTCATCAGTGGTGCCTACAACTTCAGAGAGTACCACAGCAGAAACCACGACTACAGCTTCATCAACCACACCTACAACAACAAACAATCCCACAACGTCAACAGCTGTAACTTCAGAATCCACAACTCTCACTCCAACAACAGTGCCTACATCTTCAGGAACAACTGAACTTGTAACAACTTCAGTAACTACAGCATCCTCAACTACTGAAATTCCCACAACCACAGTTGTGAGCACAGAAACTACATCTATTACTACAACAGTGGTGCCTACAACTTCAGAAAGTACAACACCTGAAACCACGACTACAGCTTCATCAACCACACCTACAACAACAAACAATCCCACAACGTCAACAGCTTTAACTTCAGAATCCACAATACTCACTTCAACAACAGTGCCTACATCTTCTGGATCAACTGCACCTTTAACAACTTCAATAACTACAGCATCCTCAACTACTGAAATTCCCACAACCACGGTTGTGAGCACAGAAACTACATCTATTACTTCATCAGTGGTGCCTACAACTTCAGAGAGTACCACAGCAGAAACCACGACTACAGCTTCATCAACCACACCTACAACAACAAACAATCCCACAACGTCAACAGCTGTAACTTCAGAATCCACAACTCTCACTCCAACAACAGTGCCTACATCTTCAGGAACAACTGAACTTGTAACAACTTCAGTAACTACAGCATCCTCAACTACTGAAATTCCCACAACCACAGCTGTGAGCACAGAAACTACATCTATTACTTCAACAGTGGTGCCTACAACTTCAGAGAGTACAACAGCAGCAGAAACCACGACTACAGCTTCATCAACCACACCTACAACAACAAACAATCCCACAATGTCAACAGCTTTAACTTCAGAATCCACAACTCTCACTTCAACAACAGTGCCTACATCTTCAGGAACATCTGCACCAGAAACAACATCAGTAACTACTGAATCCTCTACTACTAAAATTCCCACAACCACAGTTGTGAGTACAGAAATTACACCTGTAACTTCAACAGTGGTGCCAACGACGTCAGAGAGTACAACAGCAGAAACCACAACTACAGTTTCATCAACCACATCTACAACAACAAACAATCCCACAACGTCAACAGGTTCAACTTCAGAATCCACAACACTCACTTCAACAACAGTGCTTACATCTTCAGGAACAACTGAACCTTTAACAACTTCAATAACCACAGCATCCTCAACTACTGAAATTCCCATAACCACGGTTGTGAGCACAGAAACTACATCTATTACTTCATCAGTGGTGCCTACAACTTCAGAGAGTACCACAGCAGAAACCACGACTACAGCTTCATCAACCACAGCTACAACAACAAACAATCCCACAACGTCAACAGCTTTAACTTCAGAATCCACAACTCTCACTTCAACAACAGTGCCTACATCTTCAGGAACAGCTCCACCAGTAACTACATCAGTAACCACAGCATCCTCAACTACTGAAATTCCCACAACCACAGTTGTGAGCACAGAAACTACATCTATTACTACAACAGTGGTGCCAACAACTTCAGAGAGTACAACACCAGAAACCACGACTACAGCTTCATCAACCACACCTACAACAACAAACAATCCCACAACGTCAACAGCTTTAACTTCAGAATCCACAACTCTCACTTCAACAACAGTGACTACATCTTCAAGAACATTTGCACCAGAAACAACATCAATAACTACTGAATCCTCTACTACTAAAATTCCCACAACCACAGTTGTGAGTACAGAAACTACACCTGTTACTTCAACAGTGGTACCTACAACTTCAGAGAGTACAACAGCAGAAACCACGACTACAGCTTCATCAACCACACCTACAACAACGAACAATCCCACAACATCAACAGCTTTAACTTCAGAATCCACAACTCTCACTTCAACAACAGTGCCTACATCTTCAGGAACAACTGCACTTGTAACAACTTCAGTAACTACAGCATCCTCAACTACTGAAATTCCCACAACCACAGTTGTGAGCACACAAACTACATTTATTACTTCAACAGTGGTACCTACAACTCCAGAGAGTACAACAGCAGAAACCACGACTACAGCTTCATCAACCACACCTACAACAACAAACAATCCCACAACGTCAACAGTTTTAACTTCAGAATCCACAACTATAACTTCAACAACAGTGCCTACATCTTCAGGAACATCTGCACCAGTAACAACATCAGTAATTACTGAATCCTCTTCTACTAAAATTCCTACAACCACAGTAGTGAATACAGAAACATCACCTGTTACTTCAACAGTGGTGCCTACAACTTCAGAAATTACAACAGCAGAAACCACGACTGCAGCTTCATCAACAACACCTACAACAACAAACAATCCCACAACGTCAACAGCTTTAACTTCAGAATCAACAACACTCACTTCAACAACAGTGCCTACATCTTCAGGAACAACTGCACCTTTAACAACATCAGTAACTACAACATCCGCAACTATTGAAATTCCCACAACAACAGTTGTGAACACAGAAACTATATCTACTACTTCAACAGTGGTACCTAGAACTTCAGAAAGTACAACAGCAAAAACCACGACTACAGCTTCATCAACCACGCCTACAACAACAAACAATCCCACAACGTCAACAGCTTTAACTTCAGAATCCACAACTCTCACTTCAACAACAGTGCCTACATCTTCAGGAACAACTGCACCTGTAACAACATCAGTAACTACTGAATCCTCTACTACTAAAATTCCTACAACGACAGTTGTGAGTACAGAAACTTCACATGTTACTTCAACAGTGGTGCCTACAACTTCAGAAATTACAACAGCAGAAACCACGACTGCAGCTTCATCAACGACACCTACAACAACAAACAATCCCACAACGTCAACAGCTTTAACTTCAGAATCAACAACACTCACTTCAACAACAGTGCCTACATCTTCAGGAACAACTGCACCTTTAACAACATCAGTAACTACAGCATCCTCA
Organism: Carassius gibelio; assembly: GCF_023724105.1. Classification (NCBI taxonomy): domain Eukaryota; kingdom Metazoa; phylum Chordata; class Actinopteri; order Cypriniformes; family Cyprinidae; genus Carassius; species Carassius gibelio. The sequence continues at coordinate 35,873,678 of NC_068371.1, forward strand.
ACTACTGAAATTCCCACAACCACAGTTGTGAACACAGAAACTATATCTACTACTTCAATAGTGGTACCTACAACTTCAGAGAGTACAACAGCAAAAACCACGAGTACAGCTTCATCAACCACACCTACAACAACAAACAATCCCACAACGTCAACAGCTTTAACTTCAGAATCCACAGCTCTCACTTCAACAACAGTGCCTACATCTTCAGGAACAACTGCACCTGTAACAACATCAGTAACTACTGAATCCTCTTCTACTAAAATTCCTACAACCACAGTAGTGAATACAGAAACTTCACCTGTTACTTCAACAGTGGTGCCTACAACTTCAGAAATTACAACAGCAGAAACCACGACTACAGCTTCATCAACGACACCTACAACAACAAACAATCCCACAACGTCAACAGCTTTAACTTCAGAATCAACAACACTCACTTCAACAACAGTGCCTACATCTTCAGGAACAACTGCACCTTTAACAACATCAGTAACTACAGCATCCTCAACTACTGAAATTCCAACAACCACAGTTGTGAACACAGAAACTATATCTACTACTTCAACAGTGGTACCTACAACTTCAGAGAGTACAACAGCAAAAACCACGACTACAGCTTCATCAACCACACCTACAACAACAAACAGTCCCACAACGTCAACAGCTTTAACTTCAGAATCCACAACTCTCACTTCAACAACAGTGCCTACATCTTCAGGAACAACTGCACCAGTAACAACATCAGTAACTACTGAATCCTCTACTACTAAAATTCCTACAACCACAGTTGTGAGTACAGAAACTTCACCTGTTACTTCAACAGTGGTGCCTACAACTTCAGAAATTACAACAGCAGAAACCACGACTACAGCTTCATCAACGACACCTACAACAACAAACATTTCCTCAACGTCAACAGCTTTAACTTCAGAATCAACAACACTCACTTCAACAACAGTGCCTACATCTTCAGGAACAACTGCACCTTTAACAACATCAGTAACTACAGCATCCTCAACTACTGAAATTCCCACAACCACAGTTGTGAACACAGAAACTATATCTACTACTTCAACAGTGGTACCTACAACTTCAGAGAGTACAACAGCAAAAACCACGACTACAGCTTCATCAACCACACCTACAACAACAAACAATCCCACAACGTCAACAGCTTTAACTTCAGAATCCACAACTCTCACTTCAACAACAGTGCCTACATCTTCAGGAACAACTGCACCTGTAACAACATCAGTAACTACTGAATCCTCTACTACTAAAATTCCTACAACCACATTTGTGAGTACAGAAACTTCACCTATTACTTCAACAGTGGTGCCTACAACTTCAGAAAGTACAACAGCAGCAACCACGACTACAGCTTCATCAACCACACCTACAACAACAAACAATCCCACAACGTCAACAGCTTTAACTTCAGAATCCACAACTCTCACTTCAACAACAGTGCCTTCATCTTCAGGAACAACTGCACCTGTAACAACTTCAGTAACTACAGCATCCTCAACTACTGAAATTCCCACAACCACAGTTGTGAGCACGGAAACTACATTTATTACTTCAACAGTGGTGCCTACAACTTCAGAGAGTACAACAGCAGAAACCACGACTAAAGCTTCATCAACCACACCTACAACAACAAACAATCCCACAACGTCAACAGCTTTAACTTCAGAATCCACAACTATCACTTCAACAACAGTGCCTACATCTTCAGGAACATTTGCACCAGGAACAACATCAGTAACTACTGAATCCTCTACTACTAAAATTCCTACAACCACAGTTGTGAGTACAGAACCTACACCTGTTACTTCAACAGTGGTGCCTACAACTTCAGAAAGTACAACAGCAGCAACCACGACTACAGCTTCATCAACCACACCTACAACAACAAACAATCCCACAACGTCAACAGCTTTAACTTCAGAATCCACAACTCTCACTTCAACAACAGTGCCTTCATCTTCAGGAACAACTGCACCTGTAACAACTTCAGTAACTACAGCATCCTCAACTACTGAAATTCCCACAACCACAGTTGTGAGCACGGAAACTACATTTATTACTTCAACAGTGGTGCCTACAACTTCAGAGAGTACAACAGCAGAAACCACGACTACAGCTTCATCAACCACACCTACAACAACAAACAATCCCACAACGTCAACAGCTGTAACTTCAGAATCAACAACTATCACGTCAACAACAGTGCCTACATCTTCACAAACATCTGCACCAGTAACAACATCAGGATCTACGACATCGTCAACTACTCAAATTCCCACAACCACATTTGTGAGTACCGAAACTACACCTGCTACTTCAACAGTGGTGCCTACAACTTCAGAGAGTACAACAGCAGAAACCACGACTACAGCTTCAACAACCTCACCTACAACAACAAACAATCCCACAACTTCAACAGCTGTAACTTCAGCATCCACAATGCTCACTACAACAACAGTGCCTACTTCTTCAGGAACAACTCCACCAGTAACAACATCAGTAACTACAGCATTCTCAACTACTGAAATTCCCACAACCACAGTTGTGAACACAGAAACTATATCTACTACTTCAACAGTGGTACTTACAACTTCAGAGAGTACAACAGCAAAAACCACGACTACAGCTTCATCAACCACACCTACAACAACAAACAATCCCACAACGTCAACAGCTTTAACTTCAGAATCCACAACTCTCACTTCAACAACAGTGCCTACATCTTCAGGAACAACTGCACCAGTAACAACATCAGTAACTACTGAATCCTCTACTACTAAAATTCCTACAACCACAGTTGTGAGTACAGAAACTTCACCTGTTACTTCAACAGTGGTGCCTACAACTTCAGAAAGTACAACAGCAGCAACCACGACTACAGCTTCATCAACCACACCTACAACAACAAACAATCCCACAACATCAACAGCTTTAACTTCAGAGTCAACAACACTCACTTCAACAACAGTGCCTACATCTTCAGGAACAACTGCGCCTTTAACAACATCAGTAACTACAGCATTCTCAACTACTGAAATTCCCACATCCAGAGTTGTGAGCACAGAAACTACATCTATTACTTCAACAGTGGTACCTACAACTTCAGAGAGTACAACAGCAGAAACCACGACTACAGCTTCATCAACCACACCTACAACAACAAACAATCCCACAACGTCAACAGCTGTAACTTCAGAATCCACAACTATCACTTCAACAACAGTGCCTACATCTTCACGAACATCTGCACCTGTAACAACATCAGGAACTACGACATCCTCAACTACTCAAATTCCCACAACCACATTTGTGAGTACCGAAACTACACCTGTTACTTCAACAGTGGTGCCTACAACTTCACAAAGTACAACAGCAGCAACCACGACTACAGCTTCAACAACCTCACCTGCAACAACAAACAGTCCTACAACGTCAACAGTAGTAACTTCAGCATCCACAACTCTCACTTCAACAGCAGTGCCTACATCTTCAGGAACAACTCCACCAGTACCAACATCAGTAACTACAGCATCCTCAACTACTGAAATTCCAACAACTACAGTTGTGAGCACAGAAGCTATATCTATTACTTCAACAGTGGTACCTAAAACTTCAGAGAGTACAACAGCAGAAACCACGACTACAGCTTCAACAACCACACCTACAACAACAAACAATCCCACAACGTCAACAGCTTTAACTTCAGTGTCAACAACACTCACTTCAACAGCAGTGCCTACATCTTCAGGAATAACTGCACCAGTAACAACATCAGGAACTACAACATCCTCAACTACTCTAATTCCCACAAGCACAGTTGTGAGCACAGAAACTACATTTATTACTTCAACAGTGGTGCCTACAACTTCAGAGAGTACAACAGTAGAAACCACGACTACAGCTTCATCAACCACACCTACAACAACAAACAATCCCACAACGTCAACAGGTTTAACTTCAGAATCCACAACTATCACTTCAACAACAGTGCCTACATCTTCAGGAACATCTGCACCAGTAACAACATCAGTAACTACTGAATCCTCTACTGCTAAAATTCCTACAACCACATTTGTGAGTACTGAAACTGCACCTGTTACTTCAACAGTGGTGCCTACAACTTCACAAAGTACAACAGCAGAAACCACGACTACAGCTTCAACAACCTCACCTGCAACAACAAACAGTCCTACAACGTCAACAGCAGTAACTTCAGCATCCACAACTCTCACTTCAACAACAGTGCCTACATCTTCAGGAACATCTGCACCAGTAACAACATCAGTAACTACAGCATCCTCAACTACTGAAATTCCTACAACCATAGTTGTGAGTACAGAAATTTCACCTGTTACTTTAACAGTGGTGCATACAACTTCAGAAAGTACAACAGCAGAAACCACGACTAAAGCTTCATCAACCACACCTACAACAACAAAAAATCCCACAACGTCAACAGCTTTAACTTCAGAATCCACAACTATCACTTCAACAACAGTGCCTACATCTTCAGGAACATTTGCACCAGGAACAACATCAGTAACTACTGAATCCTCTACTACTAAAATTCCTACAACCACAGTTGTGAGTACAGAACCTACACCTGTTACTTCAACAGTGGTCCCTACAACTTCAGAAAGTACAACAGCAGAAACCACGACTACAACTTCAACAACCTCACCTACAACAACAAAGAGTCCCACAACATCAACAGCTGTAACTTCAGCATCCACACCGCTCACTTCAACAACAGTGCCTACATCTTCAGGAACAACTCCACCAGTAACAACTTCAGTAACTACAGCATCCTCAACTACTGAAATTCCCACAACCACAGTTGTGAGCACAGAAACTATATCTATTACTTCAACAGTGGTGCCTACAACTTCAGAGAGTACAACAGCAGAAACCATGACTACAGCTTCATCAACCACACTTACAACAACAAAAAATCCCACAACGTCAACAGCTTTAACTTCAGAATCCACAACTCTCACTTCAACAACAGTACCTACATCTTTAGGAACATCTGCACCAGTAATAACATCAGTAACTACTGAATCCTCTACTACCAAAATTCTTACAACCAAAGTCATGAGTACAGAAACTTCACCTGTTACTATAACAGTAGTGCCTACAACTTCAGAAAGTACAACAGCAGAAACCACGACTACAGCTTCAACAACCTCACCTACAACAACAAACAGTCCCACAACGTCAGCAGCTGTAAGTTCAGCATCCACAATGCTCACTACAACAATAGTGCCTACATCTTCAGGAACAACTCCACCAGTAACAACATCAGTAACTACAGAATCCTCAACTACTAAAATTCCCACAACTACAGTTGTGAGCACAGAAACTACATCTATTACTTCAAAAGTGGTACCTACCATTTCAGAGAGTACAAAAGCAGAAACCATGACTACAGCTTCATCAACCACACCTACAACAACAAACAATCCAACAATGTCAACAGGTTTAACTTCAGAATCCACAACTATCACTTCAACAGCAGTGCCTACATCTTCAGGAACATCTGCCACAGTAACAACATCAGTAACTGCTGAATCCTCTACTACTAAAATTCCCACAACCACAGTTGTGAGTACAGAAACTTCACCTGTTACTTCAACAGTGGTGCCTACAACTTCAGAAAGTACAACAGCAGAAACCACGACTACAGCTTCAACTACCTCACCTACAACAACAAACATTTCCTCAACGTCAACAGCTTTAACTTCAGAATCAACAACACTCACTTCAACAACAGTGCCTACATCTTCAGGAACAACTGCACCTTTAACAACATCAGTAACTACAGCATCCTCAACTACTGAAATTCCCACAACCACAGTTGTGAACACAGAAACTATATCTACTACTTCAACAGTGGTACCTACAACTTCAGAGAGTACAACAGCAAAAACCACGACTACAGCTTCATCAACCACACCTACAACAACAAACAATCCCACAACGTCAACAGCTTTAACTTCAGAATCCACAACTCTCACTTCAACAACAGTGCCTACATCTTCAGGAACAACTGCACCTGTAACAACATCAGTAACTACTGAATCCTCTACTACTAAAATTCCTACAACCACATTTGTGAGTACAGAAACTTCACCTATTACTTCAACAGTGGTGCCTACAACTTCAGAAAGTACAACAGCAGAAACCACGACTATAGCTTCATCAACTACATCTACCACAACAAACAATCCCACAACGTCAACAGCTTTAACTTCAGCATCCACTACTCTCACTACAACGATGGTGCCTACATCTTCAGGAACATCTACACCAGGAACAACATCAGTAACTACAGTATCCTCAACTACTAAAATTCCTACAACCACAGTTGTGAGTACAGAAACTACACCTGTTACTTCAACAGTGGTGCCTACAACTTTAGAAAGTACAACAGCAGAAACCACGACTACAGCTTCATCAACCACACCTACCACAACAAACATTCCCACATCGTCAACAGCTTTAACTTCCGCATCCACTACTCTCAGTTCAACAACAGTGCCTACATCTTCAGGAACATCTGCACCAGGAACAACATCAGTAACTACAGTATCCTCAACGACTAAAATTCCCGCAACCACAGTTCTGAGTACAGAAACTACAGCTGTTACTGCAACAGCGGTGCCTACAACTTTAGAAAGTACAAGAGCAGAAACCACAACTATAACTTCATCAACCACACTTACCACAAGAAACATTCCCACAACGCCAACAGCTTTAACTTCAGCATCCACAATGCTTACTACAACAACAGTGCCTACATCTTCAGGAACAACTCCACCAGTAACAACATCATTAACTACAGAATTCTCAACTACAAAAATTCCCACAAGCACTGTTGTGAGTACAGAAACCACATTTATTACTTCAACAGAAACCACGACTACAGCTTCATCATCCACACCTACAACAACAAACAATCCCACAACTTCAACTGCTTTAACTTCAGCATCCACAACACTTACTACAACAACAGTACCTACATCTTCAGGAACAACTCCACCAGTAACAACATCAGTATCTACAGAATCCTCAACTACTAAAATCCCAACAACCACAGTTGTGGGTACAGAAACTACACCTGTAACTTCAACAGTGGTGCCTACAACTTTAGAAAGTACAACAGTAGAAACCACGACTACAGCTTCATCAACCACACCTACCACAACAAACATTCCCACAACGTCAACAGCTTTAACTTCAGCATCCACTACTCTCACTACAACAACAGTGCCTACATCTTCAGGAACAACTGCAGCTGTAACAACTTCAGTAACTACTGAATCTTCTACTACTAAAATTCCTACAACCACAGTTGTGAGTACAGAAACTACACCTGTTACTTCAACATTGGTGCCTACAACTTTAGATGGTACAACAGCACAAACCATGACTATAGCTTCATCAACTACACCTACCACAACAAACATTCCCACAACGTCAACAGCTTTAACTTCAGCATCCACTACTCTCACTACAACGATGGTGCCTACATCTTCAGGAACATCTGCACCAGTAACAACATCAGTAACTACAGAATCCTCAACTACTAAAATTCCCACAAGCACTGTTGTGAGTACAGACACCACATTTATTACTTCAACAGAAACCATGACTACAGCTTCATCATCCACACCTACAACAACAAACAATCCCACAACTTCAACAGCTTTAACTTCAGCATCCACTACTCTCACTACAACAACAGTGCCTACATCTTCAGGAACAACTGCAGCTGTAACAACATCAGTAAATACTGAATCCTCTACTACTACAATTCCTACAACCACAATTGTGAGTACAGAAACTACACCTGTTACTTCAACAGTGGTGCCTACAACTTCAGAAAGTACAACAGTAGAAACCATGACTACAGCTTCATCATCCACACCTACAACAACAATAAATCCCACGACATCAACTGCTTTAACTTCAGCATCCACTACTCTCACTTCAACAACAGTGCCTACATCTTTAGGAACATCTGCACCAGTAACAACATCAGTAACTACAGAATCCTCAACTACTAAAATTCCAGCAACCACAGTTCTGAGTACCGAAACAGCACCTGTTACTTCAACAGTGATGCCTACAACTTTAGGAAGTACAACAGCAGAAACCGCGACTACAGCTTCATCAACCACACCTACCACAACATCAACAGCTTTAACTTCAGCATCCACTACTCTCACTACAAGAACAGTGCCTACATCTTCAGGAACAACTGCAGCTGTAACAACTTCAGTAACTACTGAATCCTCTAATACTAAAATTCCTACAACCACAGTTGTGAGTACAGAAACTACACCTGTTACTTCATCAGTGGTGCCTACAACTTCAGAAAGTACAACAGCAAAAACCGCGACTATAGCTTCATCAACCACACCTACAACAACAAACAATCCCACAACGTCAATGGCATTAACTTCAGCATCCACTACTCTCACTACAACAACAGTGCCTACATCTTCAGGAACCACTGCACCAGTAACAACATCAGTAACTACAGAATCCTCAACTACTAAAATTCCTACAACCACAGTTGTGAGTCCAGAAAATACACCTGTTACTTCAACAGTGGTGCCTACAACTTCAGAGAGTACAACAGCACAAACCACAACTACAGTTTCATCAACAAAATTTTCAACAACAAACAAACCCACAGCGTCAAGAGCTGTAACTTTGGAATCCACAACCCTCACTTCAACAACAGTGCATGCATCTTCAGAAACAACTGGACCTGTAACAACATCAGTAACTACAGCATCCTCCACTACTGAAATTCCCACAGCCACAGTTGTGAGTACAGAAACCACATCTATTACTTCAACATTGGTGCCTACAACTTCAGAGAGTACATCAACAGAGACCACGACTACAGTTTCATCATCCACACCTACAACAACAAACAAACCCACAACATCAACAGCTGTAACTTCAGAATCCACAACTCTCACTTCAACAGCAGTGCCTACATCTTCAGGAATAACTGCACCAGTAACAACATCAGGAACTACAACATCCTCAAGCACTCAAATTCCCACAAGCACAGTTGTGAGTACAGAAACCACATTTATTACTTCAACAGTTTTGCCTACAACGTCAGAGAGTAAAACGGCAGAAACCATGATTACAGCTTCATCAACCACACCTACAACAAAGAGTCCCACAACATCAATAGCTGTAACTTCAGCATCCAATACTCTTACTTCAACATCAATGCCTACATTTTCAGAAACAACTGCAGCTTTAACAACTTCAGTAACTACAGAGTCCTCAACTAATATAATTCCCACAACCACAGTTGTGAGTACAGAAACTACATCTGTTGCTTCAACTTCAGAGAGTACAACAGCAGAAACCACAACTTCATCCTCTTCAACCACACCTACAACAACAAACAAACCAACAGCGTCAACAGCTGTATCTTCAGAATCCACAACTCTCACTTCAACAACTGTACCTACATTTTCAGAAACAACTGCACCTGTAACAACATCAGTAACTACAGCTTCTTCTATTACAAATGTTCCTTCCTCAATGCCATCAGCTCCAATGTCATCTGAAGCTCCAAGTACAACAACATCCCATACCGCATTGCTTCTTGCAACTACATCTACTGGAGCTCTCATGTCCACTGTTGTAACTTCAGAAGCAACAACTCTTACATCTACAACATTTCCTACAAAATCAGGAAGTACAACTACACCTGCAACAAGCACAACTGCAGCTTCCAAAGCCTCAGTGGGGCCTTCCACTGCTGTGACTACAGCTTTCGAAACTACAACTACATCCTCAACATCTACACCTTCCTCAGCTGCAATAGTGCCTTCTGCTTCTACATCATCATCTCCAACCTCATTATCAGCTAATTATCCAACAACATCAACAGCTATAACTTTACCATCAATGTCTACATCTTCAGAAGCATCTGCACCTGTAACAAAATCAGTAACAACAGCTTCCTCAGCTATAACTGTACCTTCCTCTATGACATCAGCTCCAATGTCAGCAACAGCTCAAACCACAACGCTACTTGCACCGGCAACCTCTGAAACAATCACAAGAATGACTTCAGAAACCACAACTTCACCAACAACATCAATAACTACAGCCTCCACAACTACAACTGTAGTTTCAACAATGACAACAGCAGCTTCTACAACCACATATAAACCTTCCACCATGACCTCAGCTCCAACTTCATCTGATGCCCCAAGTTCAACAACAGCTCAAATCAAAATGTCTAGTGTAGCTGCAACTACTGAAGTTGTGAGTCCAGATTCCACACCTGCTGCATCAACAACAATTTCTACAAAATCAGGAACACCAAGTTCTCTTGCAACAACCACAACTACAGCTTCCACCACCACCATCATTCCTTCCACTACTACATCAGATCAAACCTCAACTAAAGCTGCAAGTACAACATCAGAAGGTTCTAACACAATGTCAGTAAGCATAACTTCACCTGCAACAACCACAGATTCCACAACCATGATGGAATATTCAACTACTACATCAAGTTTACACTCAGCCACTACAACTGAAACCTCAACTCTTACTGCACCGACAATGTTTGCAACTTCAGAGAGTACACCTGCACCTGCAACATCCACCATTACAGCTTTCTCTGCTACTAACTATCCCACAACTGAACATCCATTTCAAACCTCAGCTTCTATTCCAAGCACAAACACACCTACAGTGGCAAAAACCACTGCATTCCAAATAATAACTGCACCTATATCAACCACAACTATTGCTTTCACTAATACAGCTCCAGCTCTAAGCCAGGCAGGACTCATTACCACAACAAATGCACCTCCAATTATCACAACTGTGTCTCCAGAAACTGTAACTATTGCTGTAACAATTATGCCTATCTCATCATCACATGTAACTATATCCTCAACATTAACTCCAACAAAAACAACAGAACCTCCTAGAACCCCATCTACACCCATTGCAACCATGACTGTTCTTCCCACCACTACAATTCCAGCTGATATCTCAGTTACAGTTCCAAGCACAACAACAGCCACTGTTTCAAGTTCAACTGCAGCTCAAACAACAGATGCATTTCAAGTAACAACAGGAGGTCTTTTAAGAACAACTGCAGCTTTTACCAGCACATCTTCTGCTCCAGTCACACCTGCACTTTCAACCAAAACAACTTCAAGGCCAAAAATGGATTCAGAGACTACAACTGCATCAACAACTACAACTGGAATTAGTACAGGTCTCATCAGTGCAGCAGAATTTCCAATAGCTCCAGTTACCTCAGTTTCAAACACAAACACATCAGTATCTCCACCATCTACAATTCCACTTCAGTCATCAACCAAAACTACACCAGCTGAAACAATTTCTAGCAATACTACACCACTAAACAATACAACAAAAGCAGATGCATCTGCAACACTTCAAAGTACTTCAAGTTTGCAACCAGAAACTTCAAGCATTCCCAAAACATTGTCTACGAATGTGACTGGTGCAGCAACTGTCACAACCAAATTGGTATTCTCATCCTTGTCATCAATGCCCACTAAAGATTTGGTCCTAAATGCTATTAGTACTCTTCGGGAATCTAGACAGTTTCAGCTCAACGAATCACTGAAGATTGCAAATATTACTTATCAGAGTAAGTTTCATCATTTTAAAATATCAAATGAAAAAGAAAAACAATTTTAAACATGAAAGATTCAACCAGAAAAATATGTCAACTTTTAACTGTAAATTGGTGTGTCTTTCCAAACAGAGGTCTCAGAAACCTCCTATCTCATCATCTTTGAGTTTAGTCTGAGTAATATCAGCATGCCAGAGAACACTGATCTAAGAAACAGCAGTTACATGCAAGTACAAGATGTTGTAAATAATGCGGTAAGAAATAATTATTAACCCATTAACAAACTTTAGGTCCACTGTAAATCTTCACCGGAAACTGAAGAATTATTTGATTTTTCCCATTCAGCTGAACACTCTTCTGAATGAACCTGGTAGTCCATATTTACAACCAAAGACCTCCAACTTCACGTAAGATGCGACCAAAAGTCACAATCTTTATTTCATATGTCCTCAATTTTTAGCTTATTGAAGCTATGTTATGTTACAAATACCAAAAAAAAAAAAAAAAAAAAAAAAAAAAAAAACAAATAATAGACAAAATACATCTTTTTACGAAGTGGGTTAAATTCCCTGAATGAAACCTATTATTTGTCTTGTAGGAGCACTTCAAACCAGATTAATGGCAGGATGGAATACAGCTTCCAGAATGGAGATGTCATACAACCAATCAGTTTCCTCAATGAGCTACGTCTTCCAACCACTACAACAGTGTTTCCAGTCACAACAACCGGTGTTTCTGTTACTACTCCAAAACTCATGTAAATTTTGGCCGTTCTATTTTAAGAAAATAAAAAAATGCAAAAGTAATGATTTTATTGCATATATACTGATGTAAATGAATCAAAAGTGTTTACATTTACAGATCGGGTTCAGCAGTGGTCACAAGCAAGCTGGTGTTCAACTCCTCATCTCCAATGCCCAGTGAATCTCTTGTCCTAAGTGCTATCAATACTCTCCGTCAGTCCAGAGAGTCACAGCTCAATGAATCGGTGAAGGTGGTGAATGTCACCTATGAGAGTAAGTGTCATCATTTTCACTTCAAAATTTCAACTGAGAGTGAGTCAACCAATCATGTTTTACAGGCTTTTGTCAAAATTCTAAAATTACCATTTCCATCCAAAACAGAAATCTCAGAAACCTCCTATGCTGTGGTCTTTACATTTAACGTGATTAACATCAGCATGCCAGAGGACCCTGTGTCTAGAGGCAACACCAACCAGAAAGTTCAGGATTCCATCAATAATGCGGTAAACGTCAAAAATGAACAGTTTAATACTACTTAGATTGAATGCCAGTGTTCTCCAGAAACTGATGAATGGTTTGATTTTCCCCTTCAGCTGAACACTCTTCTGAATGAACCTGGCAGTCCAACTTTACAACCCAAGACCTCCAACTTCACGTAAGAAGCAAATTAATTTCACAGTCTTGGCTTCATATGTCTTTGCATTTTACCTTTATTGAAGCTACGTAACGTTACAAATAGCAAAAAAAAAAAAGAAGTGGGTTAAATTCCCTGAATGAAACCTATTATTTGTCTTGTAGGAGCACTTCAAACCAGATTAATGGCAGGATGGAATACAGCTTCCAGAATGGAGATGTCATACAACCAATCAGCTTCCTCAATGAGCTACGTCTTCCAACCACTACAACAGTGTTTCCAGTCACAACAACCAGTGTTTCTGTTACTACTCCAAAACTCATGTAAATTTTGCCGTTTTATTTTAAGAAAATTAAAAAATGTGAATGTGATGATTTTATTGCATACGTAAATTAATCAAAAGTGTTTACATTTACAGAACTGGTTCGGCAGTGGTCACAAGCAAGCTGGTGTTCAACTCCTCATCTCCAGTGCCCAGTGAATCTCTTGTCCTCAGTGCTATCAATACTCTCCTTCATTCCAGAGAGTCACAGCTCAATGAATCGGTGAAGGTCGTGAATGTCACCTATGAGAGTAAGTGTCATCATTTTCACTTCAAAATTTCAACTGAGAGTGAGTCATCCAATCATGTTTTACAGGCTTTTGTCAAAATTCTAAAATTACCATTTTCATCCAAAACAGAAATCTCAGAAACCTCCTATGCTGTGGTCTTTACATTTAACGTGATAAACATCAGCATGCCAGAGGACCCTGTGTCTAGAGGCAACACCAGCCAGAAAGTTCAGGATACCATCAATAATGCGGTAAACGTTAAAAATTAACAGTTTAATACTACTTAGATTGAATGCCAGTGTTCTCCAGAAACTGATGAATGGTTTGATTTTCCCCTTCAGCTGAACACTCTTCTGAATGAACCTGGCAGTCCAACTTTACAACCCAAGACCTCCAACTTCACGTAAGATGCAAATTAATTTCACAGTCTTGGCTTCATATATCTTTGCATTTTACCTTTATTGAAGCTACGTAACGTTACAAATAGCAAAAAAAAAAGAAGTGGGTTAAATTCCCTGAATGAAACCTATTATTTGTCTTGTAGGAGCACTTCAAACCAGATTAATGGCAGGATGGAATACAGCTTCCAGAATGGAGATGTCATACAACCAATCAGCTTCCTCAATGAGCTACGTCTTCCAACCACTACAACAGTGTTTCCAGTCACAACAACCAGTGTTTCTGTTACTACTCCAAAACTCATGTAAATTTTGGCGTTCTATTTTAAGAAAATTAAAAAATGCGAAAGTGATGATTTTATTGCATATATACTGATGTAAATGAATCAAAAGTGTTTACATTTACAGAACTGGTTCGGCAGTGGTCACAAGCAAGCTGGTGTTCAACTCCTCATCTCCAGTGCCCAGTGAATCTCTGGTCCTCAGTGCTATCAATACTCTCCGTCAGTCCAGAGAGTCACAGCTCAATGAATCGGTGAAGGTGGTGAATGTCACCTATGAGAGTAAGTGTCATCATTTTCACTTCAAAATTTCAACTGAGAGTGAGTCATCCAATCATGTTTTACAGGCTTTTGTCAAAATTCTAAAATTACCATTTCCATCCAAAACAGAAATCTCAGAAACCTCCTATGCTGTGGTCTTTACATTTAACGTGATTAACATCAGCATGCCAGAGGACCCTGTGTCTAGAGGCAACACCAGCCAGAAAGTTCAGGATACCATCAATAATGCGGTAAACGTTAAAAATTAACAGTTTAATACTACTTAGATTGAATGCCAGTGTTCTCCAGAAACTGATGAATGGTTTGATTTTCCCCTTCAGCTGAACACTCTTCTGAATGAACCTGGCAGTCCAACTTTACAACCCAAGACCTCCAACTTCACGTAAGATGCAAATTAATTTCACAGTCTTGGCTTCATATATCTTTGCATTTTACCTTTATTGAAGCTACGTAACGTTACAAATAGCAAAATAAAAAGAAGTGGGTTAAATTCCCTGAATGAAACCTATTATTTGTCTTGTAGGAGCACTTCAAACCAGATTAATGGCAGGATGGAATACAGCTTCCAGAATGGAGATGTCATACAACCAATCAGCTTCCTCAATGAGCTACGTCTTCCGACCACTACAACAGTGTTTCCAGTCACAACAACCAGTGTTTCTGTTACTACTCCAAAACTCATGTAAATTTTGGCGTTCTATTTTAAGAAAATTAAAAAATGCGAAAGTGATGATTTTATTGCATATATACTGATGTAAATGAATCAAAAGTGTTTACATTTACAGAACTGGTTCGGCAGTGGTCACAAGCAAGCTGGTGTTCAACTCCTCATCTCCAGTGCCCAGTGAATCTCTGGTCCTCAGTGCTATCAATACTCTCCGTCAGTCCAGAGAGTCACAGCTCAATGAATCGGTGAAGGTGGTGAATGTCACCTATGAGAGTAAGTGTCATCATTTTCACTTCAAAATTTCAACTGAGAGTGAGTCATCCAATCATGTTTTACAGGCTTTTGTCAAAATTCTAAAATTACCATTTCCATCCAAAACAGAAATCTCAGAAACCTCCTATGCTGTGGTCTTTACATTTAACGTGATTAACATCAGCATGCCAGAGGACCCTGTGTCTAGAGGCAACACCAGCCAGAAAGTTCAGGATACCATCAATAATGCGGTAAACGTTAAAAATTAACAGTTTAATACTACTTAGATTGAATGCCAGTGTTCTCCAGAAACTGATGAATGGTTTGATTTTCCCCTTCAGCTGAACACTCTTCTGAATGAACCTGGCAGTCCAACTTTACAACCCAAGACCTCCAACTTCACGTAAGATGCAAATTAATTTCACAGTCTTGGCTTCATATATCTTTGCATTTTACCTTTATTGAAGCTACGTAACGTTACAAATAGCAAAAAAAAAATAAGTGGGTTAAATTCCCTGAATGAAACCTATTATTTGTCTTGTAGGAGCACTTCAAACCAGATTAATGGCAGGATGGAATACAGCTTCCAGAATGGAGATGTCATACAACCAATCAGCTTCCTCAATGAGCTACGTCTTCCAACCACTACAACAGTGTTTCCAGTCACAACAACCAGTGTTTCTGTTACTACTCCAAAACTCATGTAAATTTTGGCGTTCTATTTTAAGAAAATTAAAAAATGCGAAAGTGATGATTTTATTGCATATATACTGATGTAAATGAATCAAAAGTGTTTACATTTACAGAACTGGTTCGGCAGTGGTCACAAGCAAGCTGGTGTTCAACTCCTCATCTCCAGTGCCCAGTGAATCTCTGGTCCTCAGTGCTATCAATACTCTCCGTCAGTCCAGAGAGTCACAGCTCAATGAATCGGTGAAGGTGGTGAATGTCACCTATGAGAGTAAGTGTCATCATTTTCACTTCAAAATTTCAACTGAGAGTGAGTCATCCAATCATGTTTTACAGGCTTTTGTCAAAATTCTAAAATTACCATTTCCATCCAAAACAGAAATCTCAGAAACCTCCTATGCTGTGGTCTTTACATTTAACGTGATTAACATCAGCATGCCAGAGGACCCTGTGTCTAGAGGCAACACCAGCCAGAAAGTTCAGGATACCATCAATAATGCGGTAAACGTTAAAAATGAACAGTTTAATACTACTTAGATTGAATGCCAGTGTTCTCCAGAAACTGATGAATGGTTTGATTTTCCCCTTCAGCTGAACACTCTTCTGAATGAACCTGGCAGTCCAACTTTACAACCCAAGACCTCCAACTTCACGTAAGATGCAAATTAATTTCACAGTCTTGGCTTCATATATCTTTGCATTTTACCTTTATTGAAGCTACGTAACGTTACAAATAGCAAAAAAAAAAAAGAAGTGGGTTAAATTCCCTGAATGAAACCTATTATTTGTCTTGTAGGAGCACTTCAAACCAGATTAATGGCAGGATGGAATACAGCTTCCAGAATGGAGATGTCATACAACCAATCAGCTTCCTCAATGAGCTACGTCTTCCGACCACTACAACAGTGTTTCCAGTCACAACAACCAGTGTTTCTGTTACTACTCCAAAACTCATGTAAATTTTGGCGTTCTATTTTAAGAAAATTAAAAAATGCGAAAGTGATGATTTTATTGCATATATACTGATGTAAATGAATCAAAAGTGTTTACATTTACAGAACTGGTTCGGCAGTGGTCACAAGCAAGCTGGTGTTCAACTCCTCATCTCCAGTGCCCAGTGAATCTCTGGTCCTCAGTGCTATCAATACTCTCCGTCAGTCCAGAGAGTCACAGCTCAATGAATCGGTGAAGGTGGTGAATGTCACCTATGAGAGTAAGTGTCATCATTTTCACTTCAAAATTTCAACTGAGAGTGAGTCATCCAATCATGTTTTACAGGCTTTTGTCAAAATTCTAAAATTACCATTTCCATCCAAAACAGAAATCTCAGAAACCTCCTATGCTGTGGTCTTTACATTTAACGTGATTAACATCAGCATGCCAGAGGACCCTGTGTCTAGAGGCAACACCAGCCAGAAAGTTCAGGATACCATCAATAATGCGGTAAACGTTAAAAATTAACAGTTTAATACTACTTAGATTGAATGCCAGTGTTCTCCAGAAACTGATGAATGGTTTGATTTTCCCCTTCAGCTGAACACTCTTCTGAATGAACCTGGTAGTCCAACTTTACAACCCAAGACCTCCAACTTCACGTAAGATGCAAATTAATTTCACAGTCTTGGCTTCATATGTCTTTGCATTTTACCTTTATTGAAGCTACGTAACGTTACAAATAGCAAAAAAAAAAGAAGTGGGTTAAATTCCCTGAATGAAACCTATTATTTGTCTTGTAGGAGCACTTCAAACCAGATTAATGGCAGGATGGAATACAGCTTCCAGAATGGAGATGTCATACAACCAATCAGCTTCCTCAATGAGCTACGTCTTCCAACCACTACAACAGTGTTTCCAGTCACAACAACCAGTGTTTCTGTTACTACTCCAAAACTCATGTAAATTTTGGCGTTCTATTTGAAGAAAATTAAAAAATGCGAAAGTGATGATTTTATTGCATATATACTGATGTAAATGAATCAAAAGTGTTTACATTTACAGAACTGGTTCGGCAGTGGTCACAAGCAAGCTGGTGTTCAACTCCTCATCTCCAGTGCCCAGTGAATCTCTGGTCCTCAGTGCTATCAATACTCTCCGTCAGTCCAGAGAGTCACAGCTCAATGAATCGGTGAAGGTGGTGAATGTCACCTATGAGAGTAAGTGTCATCATTTTCACTTCAAAATTTCAACTGAGAGTGAGTCATCCAATCATGTTTTACAGGCTTTTGTCAAAATTCTAAAATTACCATTTCCATCCAAAACAGAAATCTCAGAAACCTCCTATGCTGTGGTCTTTACATTTAACGTGATTAACATCAGCATGCCAGAGGACCCTGTGTCTAGAGGCAACACCAGCCAGAAAGTTCAGGATACCATCAATAATGCGGTAAACGTTAAAAATTAACAGTTTAATACTACTTAGATTGAATGCCAGTGTTCTCCAGAAACTGATGAATGGTTTGATTTTCCCCTTCAGCTGAACACTCTTCTGAATGAACCTGGCAGTCCAACTTTACAACCCAAGACCTCCAACTTCACGTAAGATGCAAATTCATTTCACAGTCTTGGCTTCATATATCTTTGCATTTTACCTTTATTGAAGCTACGTAACGTTATAAATAGCAAAAAAAAAAAAGAAGTGGGTTAAATTCCCTGAATGAAACCTATTATTTGTCTTGTAGGAGCACTTTAAACCAGATTAATGGAAGGATGGAATACAGCTTCCAGAATGGAGATGTCATACAACCAATCAGCTTCCTCAATGAGCTACGTCTTCCAACCACTACAACAGTGTTTCCAGTCACAACAACCAGTGTTTCTGTTACTACTCCAAAACTCATGTAAATTTTGGCGTTCTATTTTAAGAAAATTAAAAAATGCGAAAGTGATGATTTTATTGCATATATACTGATGTAAATGAATCAAAAGTGTTTACATTTACAGAACTGGTTCGGCAGTGGTCACAAGCAAGCTGGTGTTCAACTCCTCATCTCCAGTGCCCAGTGAATCTCTGGTCCTCAGTGCTATCAATACTCTCCGTCAGTCCAGAGAGTCACAGCTCAATGAATCGGTGAAGGTGGTGAATGTCACCTATGAGAGTAAGTGTCATCATTTTCACTTCAAAATTTCAACTGAGAGTGAGTCATCCAATCATGTTTTACAGGCTTTTGTCAAAATTCTAAAATTACCATTTCCATCCAAAACAGAAATCTCAGAAACCTCCTATGCTGTGGTCTTTACATTTAACGTGATTAACATCAGCATGCCAGAGGACCCTGTGTCTAGAGGCAACACCAGCCAGAAAGTTCAGGATACCATCAATAATGCGGTAAACGTTAAAAATTAACAGTTTAATACTACTTAGATTGAATGCCAGTGTTCTCCAGAAACTGATGAATGGTTTGATTTTCCCCTTCAGCTGAACACTCTTCTGAATGAACCTGGCAGTCCAACTTTACAACCCAAGACCTCCAACTTCACGTAAGATGCAAATTAATTTCACAGTCTTGGCTTCATATATCTTTGCATTTTACCTTTATTGAAGCTACGTAACGTTACAAATAGCAAAAAAAAAAGAAGTGGGTTAAATTCCCTGAATGAAACCTATTATTTGTCTTGTAGGAGCACTTCAAACCAGATTAATGGCAGGATGGAATACAGCTTCCAGAATGGAGATGTCATACAACCAATCAGCTTCCTCAATGAGCTACGTCTTCCGACCACTACAACAGTGTTTCCAGTCACAACAACCAGTGTTTCTGTTACTACTCCAAAACTCATGTAAATTTTGGCGTTCTATTTTAAGAAAATTAAAAAATGCGAAAGTGATGATTTTATTGCATATATACTGATGTAAATGAATCAAAAGTGTTTACATTTACAGAACTGGTTCGGCAGTGGTCACAAGCAAGCTGGTGTTCAACTCCTCATCTCCAGTGCCCAGTGAATCTCTGGTCCTCAGTGCTATCAATACTCTCCGTCAGTCCAGAGAGTCACAGCTCAATGAATCGGTGAAGGTGGTGAATGTCACCTATGAGAGTAAGTGTCATAATTTTCACTTCAAAATTTCAACTGAGAGTGAGTCATCCAATCATGTTTTACAGGCTTTTGTCAAAATTCTAAAATTACCATTTCCATCCAAAACAGAAATCTCAGAAACCTCCTATGCTGTGGTCTTTACATTTAACGTGATTAACATCAGCATGCCAGAGGACCCTGTGTCTAGAGGCAACACCAGCCAGAAAGTTCAGGATACCATCAATAATGCGGTAAACGTTAAAAATTAACAGTTTAATACTACTTAGATTGAATGCCAGTGTTCTCCAGAAACTGATGAATGGTTTGATTTTCCCCTTCAGCTGAACACTCTTCTGAATGAACCTGGCAGTCCAACTTTACAACCCAAGACCTCCAACTTCACGTAAGATGCAAATTAATTTCACAGTCTTGGCTTCATATATCTTTGCATTTTACCTTTATTGAAGCTACGTAACGTTACAAATAGCAAAAAAAAAAGAAGTGGGTTAAATTCCCTGAATGAAACCTATTATTTGTCTTGTAGGAGCACTTCAAACCAGATTAATGGCAGGATGGAATACAGCTTCCAGAATGGAGATGTCATACAACCAATCAGCTTCCTCAATGAGCTACGTCTTCCGACCACTACAACAGTGTTTCCAGTCACAACAACCAGTGTTTCTGTTACTACTCCAAAACTCATGTAAATTTTGGCGTTCTATTTTAAGAAAATTAAAAAATGCGAAAGTGATGATTTTATTGCATATATACTGATGTAAATGAATCAAAAGTGTTTACATTTACAGAACTGGTTCGGCAGTGGTCACAAGCAAGCTGGTGTTCAACTCCTCATCTCCAGTGCCCAGTGAATCTCTGGTCCTCAGTGCTATCAATACTCTCCGTCAGTCCAGAGAGTCACAGCTCAATGAATCGGTGAAGGTGGTGAATGTCACCTATGAGAGTAAGTGTCATCATTTTAACTTCAAAATTTCAACTGAGAGTGAGTCATCCAATCATGTTTTACAGGCTTTTGTCAAAATTCTAAAATTACCATTTCCATCCAAAACAGAAATCTCAGAAACCTCCTATGCTGTGGTCTTTACATTTAACGTGATTAACATCAGCATGCCAGAGGACCCTGTGTCTAGAGGCAACACCAGCCAGAAAGTTCAGGATACCATCAATAATGCGGTAAACGTTAAAAATTAACAGTTTAATACTACTTAGATTGAATGCCAGTGTTCTCCAGAAACTGATGAATGGTTTGATTTTCCCCTTCAGCTGAACACTCTTCTGAATGAACCTGGCAGTCCAACTTTACAACCCAAGACCTCCAACTTCACGTAAGATGCAAATTCATTTCACAGTCTTGGCTTCATATATCTTTGCATTTTACCTTTATTGAAGCTACGTAACGTTATAAATAGCAAAAAAAAAAAAGAAGTGGGTTAAATTCCCTGAATGAAACCTATTATTTGTCTTGTAGGAGCACTTTAAACCAGATTAATGGAAGGATGGAATACAGCTTCCAGAATGGAGATGTCATACAACCAATCAGCTTCCTCAATGAGCTACGTCTTCCAACCACTACAACAGTGTTTCCAGTCACAACAACCAGTGTTTCTGTTACTACTCCAAAACTCATGTAAATTTTGGCGTTCTATTTTAAGAAAATAAAAAAATGCGAAAGTGATGATTTTATTGCATATATACTGATGTAAATGAATCAAAAGTGTTTACATTTACAGAACTGGTTCGGCAGTGGTCACAAGCAAGCTGGTGTTCAACTCCTCATCTCCAGTGCCCAGTGAATCTCTGGTCCTCAGTGCTATCAATACTCTCCGTCAGTCCAGAGAGTCACAGCTCAATGAATCGGTGAAGGTGGTGAATGTCACCTATGAGAGTAAGTGTCATCATTTTCACTTCAAAATTTCAACTGAGAGTGAGTCATCCAATCATGTTTTACAGGCTTTTGTCAAAATTCTAAAATTACCATTTCCATCCAAAACAGAAATCTCAGAAACCTCCTATGCTGTGGTCTTTACATTTAACGTGATTAACATCAGCATGCCAGAGGACCCTGTGTCTAGAGGCAACACCAGCCAGAAAGTTCAGGATACCATCAATAATGCGGTAAACGTTAAAAATTAACAGTTTAATACTACTTAGATTGAATGCCAGTGTTCTCCAGAAACTGATGAATGGTTTGATTTTCCCCTTCAGCTGAACACTCTTCTGAATGAACCTGGCAGTCCAACTTTACAACCCAAGACCTCCAACTTCACGTAAGATGCAAATTAATTTCACAGTCTTGGCTTCATATATCTTTGCATTTTACCTTTATTGAAGCTACGTAACGTTACAAATAGCAAAAAAAAAAGAAGTGGGTTAAATTCCCTGAATGAAACCTATTATTTGTCTTGTAGGAGCACTTCAAACCAGATTAATGGCAGGATGGAATACAGCTTCCAGAATGGAGATGTCATACAACCAATCAGCTTCCTCAATGAGCTACGTCTTCCGACCACTACAACAGTGTTTCCAGTCACAACAACCAGTGTTTCTGTTACTACTCCAAAACTCATGTAAATTTTGGCGTTCTATTTTAAGAAAATTAAAAAATGCGAAAGTGATGATTTTATTGCATATATACTGATGTAAATGAATCAAAAGTGTTTACATTTACAGAATTGGTTCGGCAGTGGTCACAAGCAAGCTGGTGTTCAACTCCTCATCTCCAGTGCCCAGTGAATCTCTGGTCCTCAGTGCTATCAATACTCTCCGTCAGTCCAGAGAGTCACAGCTCAATGAATCGGTGAAGGTGGTGAATGTCACCTATGAGAGTAAGTGTCATAATTTTCACTTCAAAATTTCAACTGAGAGTGAGTCATCCAATCATGTTTTACAGGCTTTTGTCAAAATTCTAAAATTACCATTTCCATCCAAAACAGAAATCTCAGAAACCTCCTATGCTGTGGTCTTTACATTTAACGTGATTAACATCAGCATGCCAGAGGACCCTGTGTCTAGAGGCAACACCAGCCAGAAAGTTCAGGATACCATCAATAATGCGGTAAACGTTAAAAATTAACAGTTTAATACTACTTAGATTGAATGCCAGTGTTCTCCAGAAACTGATGAATGGTTTGATTTTCCCCTTCAGCTGAACACTCTTCTGAATGAACTTGGCAGTCCAACTTTACAACCCAAGACCTCCAACTTCACGTAAGATGCAAATTAATTTCACAGTCTTGGCTTCATATATCTTTGCATTTTACCTTTATTGAAGCTACGTAACGTTACAAATAGCAAAAAAAAAGAAGTGGGTTAAATTCCCTGAATGAAACCTATTATTTGTCTTGTAGGAGCACTTCAAACCAGATTAATGGCAGGATGGAATACAGCTTCCAGAATGGAGATGTCATACAACCAATCAGCTTCCTCAATGAGCTACGTCTTCCGACCACTACAACAGTGTTTCCAGTCACAACAACCAGTGTTTCTGTTACTACTCCAAAACTCATGTAAATTTTGGCGTTCTATTTTAAGAAAATTAAAAAATGCGAAAGTGATGATTTTATTGCATATATACTGATGTAAATGAATCAAAAGTGTTTACATTTACAGAACTGGTTCGGCAGTGGTCACAAGCAAGCTGGTGTTCAACTCCTCATCTCCAGTGCCCAGTGAATCTCTGGTCCTCAGTGCTATCAATACTCTCCGTCAGTCCAGAGAGTCACAGCTCAATGAATCGGTGAAGGTGGTGAATGTCACCTATGAGAGTAAGTGTCATCATTTTAACTTCAAAATTTCAACTGAGAGTGAGTCATCCAATCATGTTTTACAGGCTTTTGTCAAAATTCTAAAATTACCATTTCCATCCAAAACAGAAATCTCAGAAACCTCCTATGCTGTGGTCTTTACATTTAACGTGATTAACATCAGCATGCCAGAGGACCCTGTGTCTAGAGGCAACACCAGCCAGAAAGTTCAGGATACCATCAATAATGCGGTAAACGTTAAAAATTAACAGTTTAATACTACTTAGATTGAATGCCAGTGTTCTCCAGAAACTGATGAATGGTTTGATTTTCCCCTTCAGCTGAACACTCTTCTGAATGAACCTGGCAGTCCAACTTTACAACCCAAGACCTCCAACTTCACGTAAGATGCAAATTAATTTCACAGTCTTGGCTTCATATGTCTTTGCATTTTACCTTTATTGAAGCTACGTAACGTTACAAATAGCAAAAAAAAAAGAAGTGGGTTAAATTCCCTGAATGAAACCTATTATTTGTCTTGTAGGAGCACTTCAAACCAGATTAATGGCAGGATGGAATACAGCTTCCAGAATGGAGATGTCATACAACCAATCAGCTTCCTCAATGAGCTACGTCTTCCAACCACTACAACAGTGTTTCCAGTCACAACAACCAGTGTTTCTGTTACTACTCCAAAACTCATGTAAATTTTGGCGTTCTATTTTAAGAAAATTAAAAAATGCGAAAGTGATGATTTTATTGCATATATACTGATGTAAATGAATCAAAAGTGTTTACATTTACAGAACTGGTTCGGCAGTGGTCACAAGCAAGCTGGTGTTCAACTCCTCATCTCCAGTGCCCAGTGAATCTCTGGTCCTCAGTGCTATCAATACTCTCCGTCAGTCCAGAGAGTCACAGCTCAATGAATCGGTGAAGGTGGTGAATGTCACCTATGAGAGTAAGTGTCATCATTTTCACTTCAAAATTTCAACTGAGAGTGAGTCATCCAATCATGTTTTACAGGCTTTTGTCAAAATTCTAAAATTACCATTTCCATCCAAAACAGAAATCTCAGAAACCTCCTATGCTGTGGTCTTTACATTTAACGTGATTAACATCAGCATGCCAGAGGACCCTGTGTCTAGAGGCAACACCAGCCAGAAAGTTCAGGATACCATCAATAATGCGGTAAACGTTAAAAATTAACAGTTTAATACTACTTAGATTGAATGCCAGTGTTCTCCAGAAACTGATGAATGGTTTGATTTTCCCCTTCAGCTTAACACTCTTCTGAATGAACCTGGCAGTCCAACTTTACAACCCAAGACCTCCAACTTCACGTAAGATGCAAATTAATTTCACAGTCTTGGCTTCATATATCTTTGCATTTTACCTTTATTGAAGCTACGTAACATTACAAATAGCAAAAAAAAAAGAAGTGGGTTAAATTCCCTGAATGAAACCTATTATTTGTCTTGTAGGAGCACTTCAAACCAGATTAATGGCAGGATGGAATACAGCTTCCAGAATGGAGATGTCATACAAGCAATCAGCTTCCTCAATGAGCTACGTCTTCCGACCACTACAACAGTGTTTCCAGTCACAACAACCAGTGTTTCTGTTACTACTCCAAAACTCATGTAAATTTTGGCGTTCTATTTTAAGAAAATTAAAAAATGCGAAAGTGATGATTTTATTGCATATATACTGATGTAAATGAATCAAAAGTGTTTACATTTACAGAACTGGTTCGGCAGTGGTCACAAGCAAGCTGGTGTTCAACTCCTCATCTCCAGTGCCCAGTGAATCTCTGGTCCTCAGTGCTATCAATACTCTCCGTCAGTCCAGAGAGTCACAGCTCAATGAATCGGTGAAGGTGGTGAATGTCACCTATGAGAGTAAGTGTCATCATTTTCACTTCAAAATTTCAACTGAGAGTGAGTCATCCAATCATGTTTTACAGGCTTTTGTCAAAATTCTAAAATTACCATTTCCATCCAAAACAGAAATCTCAGAAACCTCCTATGCTGTGGTCTTTACATTTAACGTGATTAACATCAGCATGCCAGAGGACCCTGTGTCTAGAGGCAACACCAGCCAGAAAGTTCAGGATACCATCAATAATGCGGTAAACGTTAAAAATTAACAGTTTAATACTACTTAGATTGAATGCCAGTGTTCTCCAGAAACTGATGAATGGTTTGATTTTCCCCTTCAGCTGAACACTCTTCTGAATGAACCTGGCAGTCCAACTTTACAACCCAAGACCTCCAACTTCACGTAAGATGCAAATTAATTTCACAGTCTTGGCTTCATATGTCTTTGCATTTTACCTTTATTGAAGCTACGTAACGTTACAAATAGCAAAAAAAAAAAGAAGTGGGTTAAATTCCCTGAATGAAACCTATTATTTGTCTTGTAGGAGCACTTCAAACCAGATTAATGGCAGGATGGAATACAGCTTCCAGAATGGAGATGTCATACAACCAATCAGCTTCCTCAATGAGCTACGTCTTCCAACCACTACAACAGTGTTCCCAGTCACAACAACCAGTGTTTCTGTTACTACTCCAAAACTCATGTAAATTTTGGCGTTCTATTTTAAGAAAATAAAAAAATGCAAAAGTAATGATTTTATTGCATATATACTTATGTAAAAAATTAATCAAAAGTGTTTATATTTACAGATCGGGTTCAGCAGTGGTCACAAGCAAGCTGGTGTTCAACTCCTCATCTCCAGTGCCCAGTGAATCTCTGGTCCTCAGTGCTATCAATACTCTCCGTCAGTCCAGAGAGTCACAGCTCAATGAATCGGTGAAGGTGGTGAATGTCACCTATGAGAGTAAGTGTCATCATTTTCACTTCAAAATTTCAACTGAGAGTGAGTCATCCAATCATGTTTTACAGGCTTTTGTCAAAATTCTAAAATTACCATTTCCATCCAAAACAGAAATCTCAGAAACCTCCTATGCTGTGGTCTTTACATTTAACGTGATTAACATCAGCATGCCAGAGGACCCTGTGTCTAGAGGCAACACCAGCCAGAAAGTTCAGGATACCATCAATAATGCGGTAAACGTTAAAAATTAACAGTTTAATACTACTTAGATTGAATGCCAGTGTTCTCCAGAAACTGATGAATGGTTTGATTTTCCCCTTCAGCTGAACACTCTTCTGAATGAACCTGGCAGTCCAACTTTACAACCCAAGACCTCCAACTTCACGTAAGATGCAAATTAATTTCACAGTCTTGGCTTCATATGTCTTTGCATTTTACCTTTATTGAAGCTACGTAACGTTACAAATAGCAAAAAAAAAAGAAGTGGGTTAAATTCCCTGAATGAAACCTATTATTTGTCTTGTAGGAGCACTTCAAACCAGATTAATGGCAGGATGGAATACAGCTTCCAGAATGGAGATGTCATACAACCAATCAGCTTCCTCAATGAGCTACGTCTTCCAACCACTACAACAGTGTTTCCAGTCACAACAACCAGTGTTTCTGTTACTACTCCAAAACTCATGTAAATTTTGGCGTTCTATTTTAAGAAAATTAAAAAATGCGAAAGTGATGATTTTATTGCATATATACTGATGTAAATGAATCAAAAGTGTTTACATTTACAGAACTGGTTCGGCAGTGGTCACAAGCAAGCTGGTGTTCAACTCCTCATCTCCAGTGCCCAGTGAATCTCTTGTCCTCAGTGCTATCAATACTCTCCGTCAGTCCAGAGAGTCACAGCTCAATGAATCGGTGAAGGTGGTGAATGTCACCTATGAGAGTAAGTGTCATCATTTTCACTTCAAAATTTCAACTGAGAGTGAGTCATCCAATCATGTTTTACAGGCTTTTGTCAAAATTCTAAAATTACCATTTCCATCCAAAACAGAAATCTCAGAAACCTCCTATGCTGTGGTCTTTACATTTAACGTGATTAACATCAGCATGCCAGAGGACCCTGTGTCTAGAGGCAACACCAGCCAGAAAGTTCAGGATACCATCAATAATGCGGTAAACGTTAAAAATTAACAGTTTAATACTACTTAGATTGAATGCCAGTGTTCTCCAGAAACTGATGAATGGTTTGATTTTCCCCTTCAGCTGAACACTCTTCTGAATGAACCTGGCAGTCCAACTTTACAACCCAAGACCTCCAACTTCACGTAAGATGCAAATTAATTTCACAGTCTTGGCTTCATATATCTTTGCATTTTACCTTTATTGAAGCTACGTAACGTTACAAATAGCAAAAAAAAAAGAAGTGGGTTAAATTCCCTGAATGAAACCTATTATTTGTCTTGTAGGAGCACTTCAAACCAGATTAATGGCAGGATGGAATACAGCTTCCAGAATGGAGATGTCATACAACCAATCAGCTTCCTCAATGAGCTACGTCTTCCAACCACTACAACAGTGTTTCCAGTCACAACAACCAGTGTTTCTGTTACTACTCCAAAACTCATGTAAATTTTGGCGTTCTATTTTAAGAAAATTAAAAAATGCGAAAGTGATGATTTTATTGCATATATACTGATGTAAATGAATCAAAAGTGTTTACATTTACAGAACTGGTTCGGCAGTGGTCACAAGCAAGCTGGTGTTCAACTCCTCATCTCCAGTGCCCAGTGAATCTCTTGTCCTCAGTGCTATCAATACTCTCCGTCAGTCCAGAGAGTCACAGCTCAATGAATCGGTGAAGGTGGTGAATGTCACCTATGAGAGTAAGTGTCATCATTTTCACTTCAAAATTTCAACTGAGAGTGAGTCATCCAATCATGTTTTACAGGCTTTTGTCAAAATTCTAAAATGACCATTTCCATCCAAAACAGAAATCTCAGAAACCTCCTATGCTGTGGTCTTTACATTTAACGTGATTAACATCAGCATGCCAGAGGACCCTGTGTCTAGAGGCAACACCAGCCAGAAAGTTCAGGATACCATCAATAATGCGGTAAACGTTAAAAATTAACAGTTTAATACTACTTAGATTGAATGCCAGTGTTCTCCAGAAACTGATGAATGGTTTGATTTTCCCCTTCAGCTGAACACTCTTCTGAATGAACCTGGCAGTCCAACTTTACAACCCAAGACCTCCAACTTCACGTAAGATGCAAATTAATTTCACAGTCTTGGCTTCATATATCTTTGCATTTTACCTTTATTGAAGCTACGTAACGTTACAAATAGCAAAAAAAAAAGAAGTGGGTTAAATTCCCTGAATGAAACCTATTATTTGTCTTGTAGGAGCACTTCAAACCAGATTAATGGCAGGATGGAATACAGCTTCCAGAATGGAGATGTCATACAAGCAATCAGCTTCCTCAATGAGCTACGTCTTCCGACCACTACAACAGTGTTTCCAGTCACAACAACCAGTGTTTCTGTTACTACTCCAAAACTCATGTAAATTTTGGCGTTCTATTTTAAGAAAATTAAAAAATGCGAAAGTGATGATTTTATTGCATATATACTGATGTAAATGAATCAAAAGTGTTTACATTTACAGAACTGGTTCGGCAGTGGTCACAAGCAAGCTGGTGTTCAACTCCTCATCTCCAGTGCCCAGTGAATCTCTGGTCCTCAGTGCTATCAATACTCTCCGTCAGTCCAGAGAGTCACAGCTCAATGAATCGGTGAAGGTGGTGAATGTCACCTATGAGAGTAAGTGTCATTATTTTCACTTCAAAATTTCAACTGAGAGTGAGTCATCCAATCATGTTTTACAGGCTTTTGTCAAAATTCTAAAATTACCATTTCCATCCAAAACAGAAATCTCAGAAACCTCCTATGCTGTGGTCTTTACATTTAACGTGATTAACATCAGCATGCCAGAGGACCCTCTGTCTAGAGGCAACACCAGCCAGAAAGTTCAGGATACCATCAATAATGCGGTAAACGTCAAAAATGAACAGTTTAATACTACTTAGATTGAATGCCAGTGTTCTCCAGAAACTGATGAATGGTTTGATTTTCCCCTTCAGCTGAACACTCTTCTGAATGAACCTGGCAGTCCAACTTTACAACCCAAGACCTCCAACTTCACGTAAGATGCAAATTAATTTCACAGTCTTGGCTTCATATGTCTTTGCATTTTACCTTTATTGAAGCTACGTGACGTTACAAATACCAAAAAAAAAAAAAAAGAAGTGGGTTAAATTCCCTGAATGAAACCTATTATTTGTCTTGTAGGAGCACTTCAAACCAGATTAATGGCAGGATGGAATACAGCTTCCAGAATGGAGATGTCATACAACCAATCAGCTTCCTCAATGAGCTACGTCTTCCAACCACTACAACAGTGTTCCCAGTCACAACAACCAGTGTTTCTGTTACTACTCCAAAACTCATGTAAATTTTGGCGTTCTATTTTAAGAAAATAAAAAAATGCAAAAGTAATGATTTTATTGCATATATACTTATGTAAAAAATTAATCAAAAGTGTTTATATTTACAGATCGGGTTCAGCAGTGGTCACAAGCAAGCTGGTGTTCAACTCCTCATCTCCAGTGCCCAGTGAATCTCTGGTCCTCAGTGCTATCAATACTCTCCGTCAGTCCAGAGAGTCACAGCTCAATGAATCGGTGAAGGTGGTGAATGTCACCTATGAGAGTAAGTGTCATCATTTTCACTTCAAAATTTCAACTGAGAGTGAGTCATCCAATCATGTTTTACAGGCTTTTGTCAAAATTCTAAAATTACCATTTCCATCCAAAACAGAAATCTCAGAAACCTCCTATGCTGTGGTCTTTACATTTAACGTGATTAACATCAGCATGCCAGAGGACCCTGTGTCTAGAGGCAACACCAGCCAGAAAGTTCAGGATACCATCAATAATGCGGTAAACGTTAAAAATGAACAGTTTAATACTACTTAGATTGAATGCCAGTGTTCTCCAGAAACTGATGAATGGTTTGATTTTCCCCTTCAGCTGAACACTCTTCTGAATGAACCTGGCAGTCCAACTTTACAACCCAAGACCTCCAACTTCACGTAAGATGCAAATTAATTTCACAGTCTTGGCTTCATATATCTTTGCATTTTACCTTTATTGAAGCTACGTAACGTTACAAATAGCAAAAAAAAAAGAAGTGGGTTAAATTCCCTGAATGAAACCTATTATTTGTCTTGTAGGAGCACTTCAAACCAGATTAATGGCAGGATGGAATACAGCTTCCAGAATGGAGATGTCATACAACCAATCAGCTTCCTCAATGAGCTACGTCTTCCGACCACTACAACAGTGTTTCCAGTCACAACAACCAGTGTTTCTGTTACTACTCCAAAACTCATGTAAATTTTGGCGTTCTATTTTAAGAAAATTAAAAAATGCGAAAGTGATGATTTTATTGCATATATACTGATGTAAATGAATCAAAAGTGTTTACATTTACAGAACTGGTTCGGCAGTGGTCACAAGCAAGCTGGTGTTCAACTCCTCATCTCCAGTGCCCAGTGAATCTCTGGTCCTCAGTGCTATCAATACTCTCCGTCAGTCCAGAGAGTCACAGCTCAATGAATCAGTGAAGGTGGTGAATGTCACCTATGAGAGTAAGTGTCATCATTTTCACTTCAAAATTTCAACTGAGAGTGAGTCATCCAATCATGTTTTACAGGCTTTTGTCAAAATTCTAAAATTACCATTTCCATCCAAAACAGAAATCTCAGAAACCTCCTATGCTGTGGTCTTTACATTTAACGTGATTAACATCAGCATGCCAGAGGACCCTCTGTCTAGAGGCAACACCAGCCAGAAAGTTCAGGATACCATCAATAATGCGGTAAACGTCAAAAATGAACAGTTTAATACTACTTAGATTGAATGCCAGTGTTCTCCAGAAACTGATGAATGGTTTGATTTTCCCCTTCAGCTGAACACTCTTCTGAATGAACCTGGCAGTCCAACTTTACAACCCAAGACCTCCAACTTCACGTAAGAAGCAAATTAATTTCACAGTCTTGGCTTCATATGTCTTTGCATTTTACCTTTATTGAAGCTACGTGACGTTACAAATACCAAAAAAAAAAAAAGAAGTGGGTTAAATTCCCTGAATGAAACCTATTATTTGTCTTGTAGGAGCACTTCAAACCAGATTAATGGCAGGATGGAATACAGCTTCCAGAATGGAGATGTCATACAACCAATCAGCTTCCTCAATGAGCTACGTCTTCCAACCACTACAACAGTGTTCCCAGTCACAACAACCAGTGTTTCTGTTACTACTCCAAAACTCATGTAAATTTTGGCGTTCTATTTTAAGAAAATAAAAAAATGCAAAAGTAATGATTTTATTGCATATATACTTATGTAAAAAATTAATCAAAAGTGTTTATATTTACAGATCGGGTTCAGCAGTGGTCACAAGCAAGCTGGTGTTCAACTCCTCATCTCCAGTGCCCAGTGAATCTCTGGTCCTCAGTGCTATCAATACTCTCCGTCATTCCAGAGAGTCACAGCTCAATGAATCGGTGAAGGTGCTGAATGTCACCTATGAGAGTAAGTGTCATCATTTTCACTTCAAAATTTCAACTGAGAGTGAGTCAACCAATCATGTTTTACAGGCTTTTGTCAAAATTCTAAAATTACCATTTCCATCCAAAACAGAAATTTCAGAAACCTCCTATGCTGTGGTCTTTACCTTTAACGTGATTAACATCAGCATGCCAGAGGAACCTGTGTCTAGAGGCAACACCAGCCAGAAAGTTCAGGATACCATCAATAATGCGGTAAACGTTAAAAATTAACAGTTTAATACTACTTAGATTGAATGCCAGTGTTCTCCAGAAACTGATGAATGGTTTGATTTTCCCCTTCAGCTGAACACTCTTCTGAATGAACCTGGCAGTCCAACTTTACAACCCAAGACCTCCAACTTCACGTAAGATGCAAATTAATTTCACAGTCTTGGCTTCATATATCTTTGCATTTTACCTTTATTGAAGCTACGTAACGTTACAAATAGCAAAAAAAAAAAGAAGTGGGTTAAATTCCCTGAATGAAACCTATTATTTGTCTTGTAGGAGCACTTCAAACCAGATTAATGGCAGGATGGAATACAGCTTCCAGAATGGAGATGTCATACAACCAATCAGCTTCCTCAATGAGCTACGTCTTCCGACCACTACAACAGTGTTTCCAGTCACAACAACCAGTGTTTCTGTTACTACTCCAAAACTCATGTAAATTTTGGCGTTCTATTTTAAGAAAATTAAAAAATGCGAAAGTGATGATTTTATTGCATATATACTGATGTAAATGAATCAAAAGTGTTTACATTTACAGAACTGGTTCGGCAGTGGTCACAAGCAAGCTGGTGTTCAACTCCTCATCTCCAGTGCCCAGTGAATCTCTGGTCCTCAGTGCTATCAATACTCTCCGTCAGTCCAGAGAGTCACAGCTCAATGAATCGGTGAAGGTGGTGAATGTCACCTATGAGAGTAAGTGTCATCATTTTCACTTCAAAATTACAACTGAGAGTGAGTCATCCAATCATGTTTTACAGGCTTTTGTCAAAATTCTAAAATTACCATTTCCATCCAAAACAGAAATCTCAGAAACCTCCTATGCTGTGGTCTTTACATTTAACGTGATTAACATCAGCATGCCAGAGGACCCTCTGTCTAGAGGCAACACCAGCCAGAAAGTTCAGGATACCATCAATAATGCGGTAAACGTCAAAAATGAACAGTTTAATACTACTTAGATTGAATGCCAGTGTTCTCCAGAAACTGATGAATGGTTTGATTTTCCCCTTCAGCTGAACACTCTTCTGAATGAACCTGGCAGTCCAACTTTACAACCCAAGACCTCCAACTTCACGTAAGAAGCAAATTAATTTCACAGTCTTGGCTTCATATGTCTTTGCATTTTACCTTTATTGAAGCTACGTGACGTTACAAATACCAAAAAAAAAAAAAAGAAGTGGGTTAAATTCCCTGAATGAAACCTATTATTTGTCTTGTAGGAGCACTTCAAACCAGATTAATGGCAGGATGGAATACAGCTTCCAGAATGGAGATGTCATACAACCAATCAGCTTCCTCAATGAGCTACGTCTTCCAACCACTACAACAGTGTTCCCAGTCACAACAACCAGTGTTTCTGTTACTACTCCAAAACTCATGTAAATTTTGGCGTTCTATTTTAAGAAAATAAAAAAATGCAAAAGTAATGATTTTATTGCATATATACTTATGTAAAAAATTAATCAAAAGTGTTTATATTTACAGATCGGGTTCAGCAGTGGTCACAAGCAAGCTGGTGTTCAACTCCTCATCTCCAGTGCCCAGTGAATCTCTGGTCCTCAGTGCTATCAATACTCTCCGTCATTCCAGAGAGTCACAGCTCAATGAATCGGTGAAGGTGCTGAATGTCACCTATGAGAGTAAGTGTCATCATTTTCACTTCAAAATTTCAACTGAGAGTGAGTCAACCAATCATGTTTTACAGGCTTTTGTCAAAATTCTAAAATTACCATTTCCATCCAAAACAGAAATTTCAGAAACCTCCTATGCTGTGGTCTTTACCTTTAACGTGATTAACATCAGCATGCCAGAGGAACCTGTGTCTAGAGGCAACACCAACCAGAAAGTTCAGGATACCATCAATAATGCGGTAAACGTCAAAAAATTAACAGTTTAATACTACCTAGATTGAATGCCAGTGTTCTCCAGAAACTGATGAATGGTTTGATTTTCCCCTTCAGCTGAACACTCTTCTGAATGAACCTGGCAGTCCAACTTTACAACCCAAGACCTCCAACTTCACGTAAGATGCAAATTAATTTCACAGTCTTGGCTTCATATGTCTTTGTATTTTACCTTTATTGAAGCTACGTAACGTTACAAATACCAAAAAAAAAAATAATAATAAGTGGGTTAAATTCCCTGAATGAAACCTATTATTTGTCTTGTAGGACCACTTCAAACCAGATTAATGGCAGGATGGAATACAGCTTCCAGAATGGAGATGTCATACAACCATTCAGCTTCCTCAATGAGCTACGTCTTCCAACCACTACAACAGTGTTCCCAGTCACAACAACCAGTGTTTCTGTTACTACTCCAAAACTCATGTAAATTTTGGCGTTCTATTTTAAGAAAATTAAAAAAAGCAAAAGTGATGATTTTATTGCATATATACTGATGTAAATTAATCAAAAGTGTTTATATTTACAGATCTGGTTCGGCAGTGGTCACAAGCAAGCTGGTGTTCAACTCCTCATCTCCAGTGCCCAGTGAATCTCTGGTCCTCAGTGCTATCAATACTCTCCGTCAGTCCAGAGAGTCACAGCTCAATGAATCGGTGAAGGTGGTGAATGTCACCTATGAGAGTAAGTGTCATCATTTTCACTTCAAAATTTTAACTGAGAGTGAGTCAACCAATCATGTTTTACAGGCTTTTGTCAAATTTCTAAAATTACCATTTCCATCCAAAACAGAAATCTCAGAAACCTCCTATGCTGTGGTATTTACATTTAACGTGATTAACATCAGCATGCCAGAGGACCCTGTGTCTAGAGGCAACACCAGCCAGAAAGTTCAGGATACCATCAATAATGCGGTAAATGTCAAAAATTAACAGATTAATATTATTAGTTTCAATACCAGTGTTCTCCAGAAACTGATGAATGGTTTGATTTTTCGCCTTCAGCTAAACACTCTTCTGAATGAACCTGGCAGTCCAACTTTACAACCCAAGACCTCCAACTCCACGTAAGATGCAAATTAATTTCACAGTCTTGGCTTCATGTGTCTTTGCATTTTAGCTTATTGAAGCTACCTTAAGCTACCAAAAAATAAAAGAATAGAGCAAATAAATAATAATAAAAAATTAACTTTTTCAAGATGTGAGTTAAAGCCCCTAACAGATATCTTTTGTTTTTCTTGTAGGATCACTTCAAACAAGATTGAAGGCAGGATGGAATACAGCTTCCAGGATGGAGATGTCATAAAACCAGTCAGCTTCCTCAATGAGCTTCGCTCACAGACAGGTTTGTCAAAACTGACAACGGATTGCAAATGTTGTAACTGCAAGCCTCTTCCATTAATCCTTACTTTCTTTTACAGTCTTAACGACTGCCAGCACTGTGACAACTACTCCACTGATAGTGTAAGAGCAGCGATTTCAGTCTGATATGTACTTCTTTTATTTTTTTATTTTTTTAATATATACATTTTCTGCCTTAATTTATATTATTTATCGTCTTTGTAGGCGTGGCCAAGCGCTTATATTCATTCGCCTCGTATTTGTCACACTGGGCCCCCTGCCAAATCCAGAGAAGGTTCTTGAGGTGGCCAACACTCTTCTGAAGACGCGTCTCGCAACTAAACAAGACACCACAACACAAGACCTGAGTGATCCTGTGAGCTTTGTCAACGTCACATATACAAGTGAGTTTCTCTCTCCTGGTTTGGCTTCTTTTTGTTCTGAATATGTTATTTAAATTCAAATGTTGTATATTTGTAGCTTTTATAGCCTATTTTGAAGAAGAAGAATATTAAGGAATGCATTAATGAAATTCCCCCACCCACATATAAGCACACAACTAAATAATTTTTTCATATATTTTTAAGAAATCAATGAGACGACCTATGCTCTTGACTTTGGATTTGAAATCAGCAATATAACCATGACTGAGAAGCTTGAACTCAGGAATGGCACCCACCTGTTAATACAAGACTCTATAAACACATTGGTAAGTAGTAAACATTTCAATAGTGCAGTCTTTTACAAACACTTTTTTTTTTCTTCTTCTGTCTCCCTTTTTCATTTGCCACATTAACATCAAAATATTTATAAACAAATTTACCTCTTTTTTTTTCAGCTGGGCAAGATCCTCCTCAGTAACTCCTCAGCTCCTATCATTAAGTTCCAAGCAGCTGATTTCACGTATGTCTTACTCACTTTTTACTTTAATTTGAGCAAATATGTCCTAATGACTCTTCTTGGGTGTCAGTCAGTTTTTGTTTATGGCTTGTTACTTATTGACTTTAGTTTCTCATTGTACATTTTAATCTCCCCACAGGGGCAATTCCACAGTAATTAAGGCCAATGTAGAGTATGTTTTCTCACCAAGTGATATCACGCAACCCAGCATCTTTGTTCAGGAACTTATCCAACTTAGCGAAGGTATTACCATATCCACTACTGTCAACCATCTGTAACTGACAATCAAATGTTTAACTTACATGTTTTATATCTTGCTTCAAAAACATAAAATGCTGTAATTTAAAGTCCGATTCTCCTCCATTAATTATTATTTTCTTTTACAGCGAGCACTACAACTTCCCCACCAAACTTGTAAGACCAATGATGGATTTAGATTTATTATTATTATTTGATTTTTTTTAAGCTACTCTGTGATATTCCAATTATTTATCATCTTTATTTCTGCAGGATTAAGAGGGCGATTATTAAGATCCGTCTCGAGTTTATCACACTTGGAACAAGACCAAGTGAGAGTGATGTTCTTCAGGTGGTTAAATCTGTGGTGGCCACAAATCTCACAACTAAACTAACCACGAGAGTAACAATCATGAGTGAACCTGTGACCTTGGAGAATGTTGAGTATTTGGGTGAGTTTTTCTCTTTTGATGCTCTATTTTTATTGTGAATATAACATAATTATAACATAATATTAAAATGCATGGCTTCTTTTGAAGGAAAGTAATAATAATTGAAAAAATACAATAATTATGCATACTTAATAATGAAAATGGATCATGAAATATCATGACTGATATATAGTCACACAACCAATTGTTTTTGTTGTATATTTTTAAGGAATTAATGACACCGCCTACGCACTCATTTTTAAGTTTGAAATGAACAAAGTATCACTGACAGCGACACAAAGTCAAGAAGCCTATAACGAAATCCAAAAGAAGATAAATTATTTGGTGAGTTGGAGAGGCTTAGATATAGATATCCTGAAATTGAAATTGCCCTATTTTAATCACTGACCAATTGAATTTTATCGTTGCACTCTGCAGGTGTTCCAGATACTAAAGGACCCCTCGGTTAATCTGTCCATCCCAGCCAATTTCACGTGAGTTCTGATCAACTGCTTTTTACTTGATCTTGAGAAGAACTGTCTCAATGAATTTAAGAAAACACCTTTTGTTAATGTAATGGTTTTGATACATGGGCGAATTAATTTTAATATCATTTAATTTCCTTTTGTTTCTCATTGTATGTTTTATTCTTTCCATAGGGAGAGTAACGTTTTGATTGAGGCCAATGTTATGTATGTTTTCTCACAAAATAACAACAACACGGCCTCCGGGTTCTTGGTCAGTGCCCTTTTCAAGGCTTTTACTACACCAGCTCCAACCACCATAAGCACTACAACCTCCAACAATGGTACAAATGCAGCTTGGGTTGTGGCTATTATTGTCCCCTGTGCTATTATCCTCGGGCTTGTTCCTTGCTGGATTCTCCTTTGCGTAAGTACTATTATGTTACTGAATGTCAAATATTGTGTGTGCATTGGTAGTGAAGTGATTACTGACAACAGGCATGTCTTATTCTTACAGTATTAGACATTGATCTGCCTTTTAAATGTGGTATATAATTGTGTTATGTACAGATGATGATAAACATTTTTAAAATGTATAAAATTCCCTTCCATGATGCTAACTCTCACTTTGATTATTGTTTAGTGTTTGCTGTGTGGTTGCTGTGCGGCAATCAGAAGACGTTGGCACAGAAGACAGTCGTACAACGTGCAGTACACCACTCGAAACAGTCTCTTCTAGAGAATTCTGAGATATTTAACAAAAACAGGACTGAACACCAATGAAAACAAAAATCATGGATTTTGGATATTCAATATGCTATTCAATACTGCTTCTTTTATAGTAATGAAAGTACTATGTTAATGCTTTTATAAATGATTTATTTTAATGTGACATTTGAATACGTCCTATAGTATATAATTAAATTGTATTATTTTTATTTATTCTTATTTATTTGTAATATTCTGTTTATGTTTACAGTTAATAATCTTTTGCAAATCATTAATCTGCTTGACATTACACAATTTAATTTTAAGGGGTAAAAGGTAGAACATTTGAATGAGAGCTATTATTTATTCATACTTCATGCACTTTAACTTTATAGATCTAAAGCAAATGTAAAGCAAGCTCATGATGTAAACGAAATGCAAAATTAATAATAATAATTTATGAACGTCATTGGCATAAACATGTTAATAAAACTGTTATCAAATTACTAGATCAATAAAGAATACAGAAAAATACAGATGCTTGTGTTTCTCATTCTAATGTACTTTAAATATAAAGTTCACCAATTATTGGCTTGTGCTAATTTATGGTAAACGATGTTACCCAGAATTCTGGTCCAAAACCAGACAGTCTGGTGTGACCACCATTTGCCTCACGCAGTGCAACACATATCCTTCGCATAACTTGATAGTGGCCTGTGGAATCTTGGTCCACTCCTCTTCAATGGCTTTGCGAAGTTGCTGGATATTGGCTGTCTATGATATTGGCAGGAACTGGAACACGCTGTCGTATCCATAGACATCATATAGGTAGACGCCCTATCGAACGCTACTGCCTATTGGCACGGTCCATAGACAATAAAATAAAGGCACCGTCGAGCCGTGGAGCCGCCATCTTGGACAACTCGACAGCTCCAAGGGGCAAGGAACTCGACCGGAAGTTGAAGTCGGTTGGGGGCTGCCATCTTTTAGCAGAACTTCACTTGCGTTAGCATTTCCATTGACTCCCATTCATTTTGGCGTCACTTTGACAGCGAATAACTTTACATCTGAGGCGTTTAAAGACTCTGTTTGTCCATTATTTATTTCTAAAGATACACGACAATGTATAAAGGGCTCCATTACCTCCTATGTTACATTATGGCCCCGTATAAACAGTTTTTGTAAAAAAAATAGGCTAACGATTGCGTCATAACCACTCGGCTCTCTGTCGTATTACCGTACAGACAGGTGGAGAAGCTCGCAGGCAATTAACTTAATACGGCGTACTGGCGTTACATTTTAAAATACTATACAAAATAATTAATCAGAATACTTACTCCTGCTCACTCACGACAAAGAACTCCCCACTCAAGCTCGCCGTCTCTGCAAGATTAACGATGGCAGTTTGCACGCACAGCCACTTAGAAGATTTACATCTGGCAGACAGGTTGCTGACGTTGTCAAGCTTCGTTTGAGTCTGCGCGTCGACGGAAGTGCTAAAAAACGCTAAAACTGGGCTTCATTTGTCTCAGTTGAGTTCCAATGGGGTCGCTGTGTCCATTTCTTTTACTGTCTATGGTCAGCTCCACCAGAGACTGTTTGTTTGCTAGGTGCGATGAGCTGTCAGGTTTTTTTGCTGCAAAGGTCATTCATGTAGCTATGATACAGGGCACAAAATGAATAATTGCATCCTAAATTAAAAGTTATATAAATAAATATATAAAATGTACACACGTTTATTTAGTTAACGTTTTTTTGTTTTTAGATGCAATTCTGCACTATATAGTAATCGGTTCAGGGATAAGGTAAAAAACAACAACAACAATATTACTACCCAGACAGCAAGCGGTTTCGTGCCAGATCTGGCCCGCATGGATTTCATATGGGCCAGATGTGGGCCGGATCTGGGCCAACACTATGTTGCTGTCTGGGTACTTTAAAACAATAAGTGATTTCACAGATGAAAGCGAAAAAGGAGACATTAATAATTTACCAATGACCGAAATCACATGACTACAGGGATTCAGATCTGCTTTTAAAAACATGAATTCGCTTTACCTGAACTGACTTTCTGTGCAGGAAACGTTACTGATAAATGCCTCAGTATTTTTATAATTCGCATCATGAACCCGGAAAACCAAATATTAAAAAAGTTCTGAAAGTAAAAAAAAAAAAAAAAAAAAAAAAAACTAAACAAACAAAAAAAAAATGTTGCATGACAAAAGATTTTATTGTAATTAAAATCTACTTTGTCCATATACAAATAAATTGCAATGGAATAAATAGCCTACTTCCGTCTCAAAACTGACCAGAACATAAGAAATAATGTTTTTGCCTTCTGGGTCCGTGCCAGGTTCTAGTTTTTACATCCGATAATTTTCCAAATAAACCGTTATGTTCACTCCATGCCTATTTACGGGCTGCTTTTATTTTGAAAAGCACAAGCGGATGTTGTCGACTAATTGGTCAGCTTCGCGTTTCGAGCTGTACACAACAACGGTTTCGAGAGCCATATTCATT
Organism: Carassius gibelio; assembly: GCF_023724105.1. Classification (NCBI taxonomy): domain Eukaryota; kingdom Metazoa; phylum Chordata; class Actinopteri; order Cypriniformes; family Cyprinidae; genus Carassius; species Carassius gibelio. The sequence goes on from NC_068371.1 coordinate 35,914,904, forward strand.
TAGAAGGATTTATGTTATTGTAAAGACTGCCTCGTTATTATTAAAGGAGCTTCATCTTAATAAATTCCAATGCAATGGCAAATACAGTAACTTTTCAGACGCAAATCGCTTCAGTCATGGAAGTGCTCGCAAACGCCGCTGTTGCAGAAATATGCAAACTTGTTGAGGACAGCTATACCGAATTACAGCTTGAAATATCCAAAACACAGAAGGAGAACAACCTCCTTAAAAATAAAATCAAAATGATAGAAATCCGGGATTCGTTTCATCGAAGAGCGCACAAACTAAGAAACGAATCAACTGTTTTGACAAAAACAGGAGGTCACGAAAAAGAATCAGGTAACAAATGGCTGATCATGGGTTTAGACAATAGTGATGTCGGACTTATTCCATTATGTTAAAAGTCACTGTTATAACTTATTAATTACTAATGGGCAACGTTTTCTGTTTCCAGGTCGAATTAGTGTGAAAATCGCTTCGCTGTCTAATGAGGATGATGATGATGAAACCGTTTGCTCTCGTGAAGTCTCGCGTCTTCAACCCGAAACACTAGACCAGGTCTGCGTAAACCGTGAATGTCTCGTTTTGTACACTGAACACTGCAAACTACAAACATCTGTTACCTGCTCATCCAATCTGACAGTTCCACTGAACCTTTTTCAACTTATAACGTTAATTTCCCATACATCATATTGATAATTAAAAACCTAAAAAAAGTACTTCAAATATTGTACATAACTTACTATCATTGAGTTGTTTTTGTATAGATAGATACAGTAAAAGCAAAGATTGATTGAACATGATCCTTCAGAAATCATAATATGCTGTGTCTATTATGCTGATTTAGTCCTCATAATAACAGCATAATAACTATGTTGAAAATTAACAAAATAAATAATTATTTTCAGAATTCCTTGAAGCACAAAGTTCAAAAGAACAGCATTTATTTGAACAGAACAAAATCTTTTGTAATACTGTAAATGCCATTAATGTCATTTTTATCAATATCATGCATGCTTGTTCAATGAAAAAGTTGCTAACTTTCAGAACACATTTTTTTTCACCCTAAACACTTACAATCATGACAACATTGTACTTTTGATTAGTCTGTAGAGATTGACGAGTCAGACATTCTCCGTATTAAAGAGGAGAGACCTGACAACGAGAGGTGTGAGCAGTCAGAAAGAGAAACCGAGACTACTGAAAATCGTGAGTATGGTGTATTGTTTTATTTTCGCTGTAAGGTACTTTGGGGAATAATTGCATATAGTGGTCAGATCTGTGATTAGTTGATGTCAACAGGATGACAAAATATAGCTTTTAAGGAGGCTTTATACAACCAACTAATGTAAAGTTCACAGATATATGTGAATTATGCAACGACAACTGTATTTAAGTATTTTATCACATACGGATATTACATAGTATTTTCTTTTTGCATTATATACTGATATGTCCATGTTGCAGATAAAGATGACAGCCAGTACAGGAGTGCAGGAGTCTCTGTTACAGTCTGCAGAGATAACTTCATAGACCAGAACACAGTCCAGCACTGCCAACAAGAAGTAAGAAACTGTATTTCACAAACAAAGAGCTCAGTTGACCAGTAATAATGCATCAGGAATCATGACAGCATTGTGGTTTTATCAGTCTGTAGAAGACGAGGAGCCTGATTGTCTCATTATCAAAGAAGAGAGACCTGACAACATGAGGTGTGAACAGTCAGAAAGAGAAATCGAGACGACTGAAGACCGTGAGTGTAGTGTACTGTATGTAGTGTGTGTGAACACTTTATTTTTCACTTATTTAGTTGTCCCAACATGGGTGATAAAATATTTGTAAGGTTTTACAAATTAATCCAGATAAGTAATTAGTGATATTACATATATTACTAAATATTCGATTTCTAATTATTTGTATACTAAGTACTTATCTAGTAACAAAATAATAGTATCAATAATAGTGTTATTTATTTATTCAATCTATTTGTTGTATTTTTTATTCTTGAAATAATTCAAACATGACCAACTTTTGAATAGATATTGATACTAAAAATGTAAAATTATAGTTTCTTACCCTGTGTTATTTCTACTCTTTGCTTTCTGGATAAGAAGACACACAGTATGATGCAGGAGTTTTTGTAACCGTCCACAGAGATAACTTCATAGATCAGGACACAGTCCAGCACTGCCATCAAGAGGTTAGTATGAGAGACACATTTGAACATACCTGTAATTGTTTACAAATCAGGCTCATGGCAGACAAACTGCTTTCCTCCAGCAGTGGCGATTTACATACGGCTGCCTTTTTTTTGTTCACATATGATTAACATTCCTAGTTTATGTTGTGCTCTAGTATATTTAGATTTAACATGAACCGAGAGTGATACATCTTAAGTGATACTTAAAATACATCTAAAGCATTTATCAGTGTAATTTACTTATAAATTATTAAAGAAAAATTTTTTTGGAGTTGGTTTATTTCAATACTTGTCTTGTAATTATTTATGAAATTGACTAGTGGAAAAAAAATTGTCTAAAGTTTTTTTTTCAGTGTATAATATAATTTAATCAACAGCTAACATGAACAGATTTTTTATCAACTGTCGTCAATAAAGAATAATAAATAATGCAACAAATATATCACTCATTGTTAGTTATTTTTACTTCATGCATTAACTAATGTTAACTAATGAGACCTTATTGTAAACTATTACCAACACATCAAATTCAATATTCATATTTCATGGTACAGAGATATATCTTGAATACAGACTACAATTTGATTACATTTTTCTTCTCTTCTAAAACTGCTCTTAACATTCAAAATCACATAATTCACCATCAATGATTTGTTCCTCTGGCAGTCCAATGGGATGCTACCTGATCACCTTAAGGACGAAACCCCAGAAATGAAGGATATAGGTGAAGATGCACATTTACTAAATAGTAACTAGGAAATTGTTGTTGTGAGTGACATGATTACTAAACACAGTATTTTCTTGCGTGCTAGTTTTCATTTATGCGTGTTGTATTTCAAAATAGGGGGACGTTGTGATGGAGACTCAGAGACTAACCTGCAGCCTGTGCCTTCTTACCCCTCATGGGTTTCCACGAGATTTGACTCCACCACAAATCATCCCTCCTATTCTGAATCTGAATGCAATGGAGGACCTTCTGTGAATCAGTACTTGATGTACAGAGGGAGCGCAGATCCCATGTGTTCCTACGCAACTCCAGTAGACTCTAATGGCTTGTCTATGCTTGATATAGAAGGTCATTTAACACACAGCGATGAAGGTAACAACATTTCTCGATCCGACCGGTCCCGTTTCACACCAAACTTTTCTATCAAACATTCAGACTCTCCTCAGACACAAAGGAAAGACAAGTTTGTATGTAAACATTGTGGGAAAGCGTTCTCTCAGCTTAGCACTCTCCTCTTGCATCAAAAAATTCATAGCAGGGAGAAGGTTCACCACTGTACACTCTGTGGTAAGCGATTTAGTCAGGCGTCTGGTCTCAAAAGACACCATAGCATCCACAGAGGAGAAAAACCGTTCAGATGCGTGCACTGTGGCAAGCAGTTCGCAGATCAAAGTAACCTCAGAAAACATGTGACTGTTCACACGGGTGAAAAGCCTTATGGTTGTAACCTTTGTGGGAAAATGTTCAACCAGTCTTCAAACCTCAAAACACATATGATGATCCACACACATGAGAAGCCTTTTGGTTGTGATCGATGTGGGCGGATGTTTGCACACAAGTATATTTTGGTGAAACACCAACAGAGAATCTGTGTGTCTGCTGGACAACTCTAGACTTCACAAGGTAGAGAATACTCCCATTGGTACCTATCATTAACTTAATCAGCTTAATTAACAGTGGAATGGAAAATGCAGTGGTGCACATTATTCCAAATAATAAATAGGAATCTTTTATCAAGTGTAATAATCGTTTAAACTGCTTCCTACAATCCACCTCGCTCCATTCGGAAGACTCTTTTTATGATCTAAACAATTCTCGATAGATAAAATCAAGTCCCTGCATTTTTTTTTCTCATTGAATATCCTGTTTCACAGAGAAATACATCACAGATTTCTGAAGTAAACTGTGTTGCGATCAGAATTTATTACAAAAGTAATAATAATACACACCCTATTAAGCAATATTGAATATGGTCGATTTAATATAATTTTCATGTGTTAAAATTTATAAACCAATGATTTTATAAATCACAAGCAACTGCCTCTTTTCATAAAACCAGTCATTTTGATTTGGATAGTATAATATAGTGTGAGGTGTACTGACCATTGGTTTTTATGATTTAAAATTGTCAGTGTAATTTATAATACCACCATATTTCTGTTCAGAAGATCTATTCAATCTGTTGACCTGGTCAAATCAGATCTGAAATTGATTGATTCTTAGTTCATATGTATTAAATCATCAAGTATGCATAAACTTTTATTAATAAATACATCAATCAACTGTCCAGCACTGTTGGTTGTGGCATTAGTGGAGGGAGAGAAAGTAGTTGTTTTTGCGATTGCTGTAGTCATGCTGTTTGTTGTAGAAGTGGTACACATGGAGGTGTTTGTCCTGGTGGTAACGGCAGATGTTATGTGATCTTGAGCATATGCCAACATTTCCAGCTCCGTCTACAGTAACCAGTTCCATTACTCCAGAACAACAAGAGGCGCTGTAGAATGCAAGAGTGACATTCACACCTCCATCCCCGATTACGGAGGTAGTGTTGAAGGTTCCTATTTTAATATATTTTAAAATATAATTCATTCCTGTGATGCATTCATGCATTACTTCAGTCTTCAGTAATCATTCTAATATTCTGACCTGCTACTCAAGATACATTTCTTATTGTCAAGTGTTGAAACAACTGTGCCGCTTAATATTTTTGTGGAAATCTTGATACATTTGTTTTCAGGATTCTTTAAAGGTACAGAAAAATAAATCTTTGTAAGATTTTAAAGGTCTTTGTGATTTCATCTTTGCTTGATTTAATGCAGTGAGATTTACTGTGCTATTTCCACTGTTTCCACTTCCAGCAGTCATGGGGCTGGGAAATACTGTGGCAAACTCACGGTCATTCCTAGCATTAATGTTGAAGACGTCATAAGATCCATTGTACACCACTATAAAAGGGATGCTCAATGTCTTGCAGGCTCCCATACATCATCTATTATACTGTTTTACTTAAGTGTATAAACAGTATGATAAATAGTTATAAGTTAGAGAAAGAATATTATGAGTATGGAGTATTGGTCTCATGTTTTCATGACTAATATTAGAAAGCCTGAAATCTCAGAAATTTCATTTTATCAATGTAACCTATAGGTTAATTAGGTTAATATTTTTGGGTCGAATAAAATCAAATAAATTATATGTTACCACATAAGAAATTGTACATATTCAAATGAAAAAAAGCACATAAAGGGACTTTTACTTTACTCAAGTGAAAACACTTTCATCATCCTCTTGACAGTAAATGCTGGTTTTGTCTCATATCTAAAGGCTACAACACAATAGTTTTTGTTCCATGCTGAGTTAAACAATCGAAACCTCTCATTGTAACATACAATGTTAATAATAGATTGATTGCGCAGTATATAGAGATTTATTGGTCATAACAGAACTTTGTGAGATCACGATGAACAAAGAGTTATTGCTTTTTAAGGGAGCACTCTTTGTGAGCTTTCTAGGCTATAATCCATTCAAAATGTATAAGTTTTGTTTTTCTAACACTAACACTTTGCAGAGTTTCGGGATATCACTCTCGAAAATTTTGAGTCGAAATAGCAGTGATTGACATAGTGATAATTATAGCAATGAATGGTGGGACCATATTAAACTGGGTCTGGTTGATACACTTTCTTTGCAGAACTATACACAAAAACAACAAAATAGAAACGCATTAAATACAATAATTTAATAAATGCATATTTCAATAGCCACTTAACTCAAATAGGTAGCCTATTAAACAACACAATAAATAACTAGAGAAGGCTGACTATAATTAGCTTGCTTACATTAAGTTGGATAAAAGTCAATGGGGTAAAAAAACAAAACATCGGACCTTTCACTATAAGGACAAGACCTTAGACCGTAAAAGAAAGACAAAAGTCCAAGAAAACAGATGCAACCGGTTCTTGACTCATGAACGAGTCAATCTTTTGTTCATTATCTGGTTCGGCTCGGTGTTCATCTTCAGTTCTCTCTTCACAGCAGTTCAGTCAGTGTACTGTTCGAGTACATGAATTACTCAGGGATATTGGTTTGTTTTAACTCGGGAGGGAGTGTCAGCCACATTAAAAAGATAACAGCTTAAGTCATTTTTGGATTAATGCTTATTGGAGATGTGTACCGTTTCAAACGATTCAGTTCGATTTGGTGAACAGGTTCAACCGGTTCACTAAGAAGGACTGAGAGCTCTCGGACTAAATCTAATTTATCTTGAAACTGTGTTCCGAAGATGAACAGAAGTCTTACGGGTTTGGAACGACATGAGGGTGAGTCATTAATGACATTATTTTTGGCTGAGCTAACCCATTTTCATGTAACTTCGTCAGCGAAAGAACGCTTCTGTGGGACTTTTAATTTGAATATGAGTGAACAAGCATCTACGATTGTCGTCAGCTTCCCAAAACAATGCGGAAGTGTACGTGCTGCTGATTACAAAATTGGGTAGAGAACTGACACGTACATAAGGTAACATAAGGTAAAATATAAATTATCTTTGCATCGTTATAGTTGCTTTGCTCATTGCATAGTTCACATTTAGTACAGAAAGAACTATACATGCAGACGCATTAAATAGACACTGACGAGCTGAATCTCATTCATTCATCAGTTCTTTGCCTCGCTCGTTAATTCATTTCCTCATTCTTTTGTTCATTTAGCCAGCAGTTTATGTAATTTGCAGCGTTTTGTACTTAGACCGGTGTAAAATTCTAATCCTGTTTTAGGGGCATATATTTCTGTAAATGCATTACTATAGGACAGAAGTGCATAAGCCAGTATGACCACTATTAGCTTCTTATGCTGCAGTCACTGTGCTAACTGTATTCAAAACCTCTTGAGTTGTGCTGATCTGCAGGTACTGTACATTTGAATGACTGTCGTCCCCAGACCAGCTTGGTCAGGTCAAAAGAAAGATGGGAAGGCGGAGGAAGAGGGTTGCAGCAGGTGATGGAGTACCTAACCCAAGAAAGGAGGAAAAAACACCTGCTCCTTTACGCAAGGAGAAAAAGAAGAAAGCTGACATCGGGAAGATGTTTATCAATATATCCATCGGTTTGTGTATCTTCAGTCTCATCTGGTTCTTCTACGCCCTTTATATGCGCTCATCCTTGGCCAGGAGGGTTGTGACCTTGCACCCCTCTCCACGGGTCTTGGATGCTAATAGCTCAAGTCCTGATGTGTCTCCTGAAAGATATTGGGGTACCTATCGGCCCCAGGTCTACTTTGGGATGAAAACAAGAAGTCCCAGATCTGTTGTGACAGGTGGGGTGTTATTCACATTTTATCTTAATGCAACATTTCTATATTTTTACTTGTCTTTTTGTGATGTTATTACAAGCCTGCCGTGTCCTACTGATTTGATTAGGCTTAATGTGGATGCGTCAGTTTGCTGAAATGGATGGAAATCTGAGGCACACTTGTGAGCAAGGGGACCATTTGCTGGGCTACGGATGGCTGATGCATGACGGAGTTTCTTTTGGAGTCCAAGAGGTACATGACCGTGAGTTCACCCTGACCACAGAGTTTGTGAAGCGTATGGGTGGAGACCATGGTGGAGACTGGACTTGGAGGATTACTGCAAAACAACATGTAAGTTAAGAGTAATGCTCTGAGTTTGTGTGTTTAACAGCCAATCCAATACAAAATTAATTACATGAAATTTAATAGAACATATACAATTTGCATGGATTTCTGACGGTCAGATACTGTAGAGTATGGTAGACATACATCAGATCCACTTAACATTACAGTTTTCTTGTAGTTCCTTTAATATGATATAATATGATATAAAGTGGTTACTTCTGATAAACACAAAGCATTTATAATTGGGTAAGGTAAGGTAAGGTGAACTTTTATTGTCCCCAGTAGGGAAATGTGTCTTGGCCCATCTCCCATTCTGCAACCATACAGTACACACATTAGACAAATACAATTCACAAAATACACAGAATATTGATACATAAAATTACAGCTTCATACTTCCTCTATTTAACAACTTCACAGCCACTGGGATAAAAGATAATGATATTTTTATTAATTATAGTATAAAAATCACTTCAAATCTGTCTTTTATTTCTGATTGGCAGAGCACTGCTTCCTCGGCTCCTGTGATCTCGCTGATGTTCTACACTGCTACAGATGTTCAGGGGTCCTTGCAGGCTCATGTAGAGGAGAAACATCGCTTGAGCTCTGTGACTGGAACATCTGAGGAGCTTGGCAACTTCAAGATCACATTTGGCAAGCCCACTGCAGGGGAAGGTGCTAGTGGCAAATATGCCAGGTATCTTACATTTATTGTGCACTACAAGCTTTTGTAGCAAGTAGGTTTATGAACAATATAATTAGTTATAGGGAGAATTGTAGGTTTTTAGCAGTTTAGCACACTATTAGTATGATTCTTAGATGAACAGAATGGAGGACTGTGAGAAAACAATATGATAATAAGGTTTTCTGTCATTATTATTTTAACAAGTTGCTGTATTGTTTTACTCTCTTTTTTTCAGATATAATTACTTGCAAACGAAGAGCCCTGGCCTTGATCAGCTAACAGATATTGTGAAGAACAGCCTAAATCACAAGTTTGAATTCAGTCCTCCCAAAGGTGAAAAAAGATTTTATTTTGCTGTGGATTCTTACAAAGTCACTAACCACCAGAACCAACAGAACGATCTTAAGATGGAGAGTGATTTTGTGGTGCATCAAGTAACAGTTCAAACCCCTTTCCAGATTGAAGTTTTGTTTGAATCCGGGAGCTTCTGGGACCGACCGAATCAACTTGTGGGCTCGATGCTTACAGATGAGCTGGAGAAGCGTAAGGTGGCATTTGACGAGAGGTTTGAGAGTACATTTGGCCTCCAAGCTAAAGGCTTCACATCTTCACAGATTAAATTTGCTAAGGCAGCTTTAAGCAATATGCTTGGTGGCATGGGATATTTCTTCGGACAGTCGGTGGTTCAGTCGGTTTATAATGAGCACCCTGTACTTTACCCTGAGGGTCCGCTGTTTACGGCAGTACCATCTCGCTCTTTCTTTCCAAGGGGCTTTCTTTGGGATGAAGGATTTCATCAACTTCTCATCAGCAAATGGGACACTCAGTTAACAAAGGAAGTCATTGCACACTGGCTTGATCTTATCAATATAGAGGGATGGATCCCACGCGAACAAATCTTGGATGATGAAGCACGCAGCAAAGTACCGTCTGAGTTTATAGTGCAGCACAACGAAAACGCTAACCCGCCCACGCTCTTCCTGGCCCTACAGGAGTTACTAGAGCAGCTGGATGCTCAACCAGAGTTGTCGTCCTCTCAAACCATGATTCCTTTCCTGAGAAGGTTGTACCCAAGACTGCAGGTTTGGTTCGAGTGGTTTAATACCACACAAGCTGGACCAATGGCCAACTCCTACCGCTGGCGAGGCCGGGACAAAGACACCAACCTTTTCCTAAATCCCAAGACCCTGACCTCTGGCCTGGACGACTACCCGCGGGCTTCCCACCCATCTGCCGATGAGAGGCATGTGGACTTGTATTGCTGGATGACCCTGGCCTCTGGCATCATGGCGAATGTGGCACGAATACTTGGGGAGCCCCACCTGGTGTACGAAAACACCCACCGTACTCTGAGCAATAATGATCTATTAAACAAACTGCATTGGTCCGAGAATCTGCACGCCTTCAGTGATTATGGAAATCACACCCAGGCGGTCTCACTTCAGCAGGAGAAAGTGTTTGTGCCTCCTGGACAACCACGTCACCAGTACCCAGTCACACGGTTGGTTCGCTCTGTTCGTAAAGCCCCTAAGCTCCAGTACGTGAATGCTTTAGGCTATGTTAGCCTTTTTCCGTTTTTGCTGCAAATTCTGAAACCAGTTTCGCCAAAAATAGAGCATATTTTGCGGGACATTCAGGATCCTGAACGCCTTTGGACACCATATGGCCTGCGCTCGCTCTCGCACTCAGATCCCCTCTACATGAAGAGGAACACGGAACATGATGCCCCCTACTGGCGAGGACCGATCTGGATCAACATCAACTACCTGGCAGTTAGAGCACTGCATCACTATGGCAGCATAGAAGGGCCGTACAAAAAGAAGGCAGCTACCCTATATCAAGAGCTCAGGACTAACCTTATCAATAATGTTTACAAGCAGTATATGGAAACTGGATACATCTGGGAACAGTACAATGATAGCACTGGAAGGGGGCAGGGTAGCCACCCCTTTACTGGCTGGTCAGCTCTGACTGTACTGATAATGGCTGAAGAGTATTAAAATCAGTAGCAGCCAGAATCAGAATGATAAATCAAGATCAACTGGTGCCATATGTTTATTACAACAGTGTAATTCATTTTTACATAATTTAGATAATTGGATTTTTTTTATTTGATACTTTAATATAATAATGAACAGTCCTCTTTAAATATTTCAGATTTACGTCCAGTTAAATGTGATTATATCCTCAGGTTCAAAATGCCGTAGGCTTTTTCTGGATCAGACAAAACCATATCATCTGTGTGAACCAGGAGGAGACCGTGCTCTTATCTCGGTCCATTGCTGTTTGGCTTCATTTAACAGAATAAATTAAAAACTTATTATAAAACCATTTTCTGATTAATTGAATCCTATACTTTATATTACAGTCATATCTCTTTATTTATATAAAAAAAAAGTGTTATGTAATTTACTCTGATTATAAATAGGGTTGGAGATTTGCTCTCTTTATACTGAATATAATTCATATTTTAGAATTTGCATTGAATTGACCACAATTCACAGCAAGTTGAATTGCAGTGACAGAAAAAGGAATATACTGAATTGATTCTTTCTGTTTGGTCAAGACATATTTTAACTTATTTTTAGTCTTTGTCATGCCACAGTTAGTCTGAACAATCTTTACATTTACAATACACTTAAACTTATTCCAGCTCAGTTTAATTGTTCTTTAACAATTTTGGTTAGAAGTGTAAAAACATTTGAAGAAATGTTTATATACTAAAAACAAGTTTGAATATGAAAGCTGATATTGTTTTGCTGGAAAAGTGTATATATATTCTCTCCCTGTGTCTACATGTACAGTGTCTTGGAATAGTATAGTGATAGTCTTGGAAGCATCAACAAGAATATGTTAATCTATAAACCAATCAAATTTTTCAGCATCGTATGGCATTGTTTTCCAGAATATTTTCTTCCTTTTTTATTTTCTATTTGAATGTATGGAGTTACTTTCTAAAAAAAAGTTTAGATTTTTTTTAAACAGAAAATTATATTGCTATTTATTGTTGTTGTTGTTATTATTATTATTATTATTATTTTTATTTTTTTAAAGAAATTCAAATTTGTAGATTAATTGTGATTGTTTAAGTGTGTTTTTGATGATGATGATCGGAGGGAAAGTTCAAAAGAGTTGACATAACTCTGTTTACACTCTCCTGGTTGCATCAGTAGTGTTTTGGAGACAAGCCTGTTGATGAATCATGCTGTATTTCACATTGTTTTATTATTTATTTTACTTCAACATATTTTAACACCGTGAAAGAACCACGTGGCAACGTGAGCAATATGACGAATGATGATATAAACACACATCTCCTTCTATATTTTCATTCCCTTTGGGCATCATAGCATGTGTGCCCTCATGGGTATTGCCATTTGAAATGCATCTCCCAGCCCTTGTAGTTTTTGGTTGTTTGGTGTGACTAAAGCACTCAATGCGCAATCCCCCTCCCTCTTCTCAGGCGCACGGTACAATGGGATAATAGCCAAAACAGCATTAGCCAGATCTAACGCACAAGCATAAATAGATGAGTCAGAGTGCCTCCATTTGCGCATTGATGAGATCCCGAGCCTCTGTTTGCATCTATTGGTAAGAGTAGTTGGGGCATATTTACGTGAGTCACACTTTTTTTGCCCCGTAATTGACAATTATTACATTACATTCTCAAAGCTTCCTGTTTCATGAAGTGTGAAAGTTTTAATTGCTGATTATATCAACCGATGGATAACAATGGGGATGTTCATTCACACCTCATTCAGTCAAGCTCAAAAGAATCAATATTATAGTGTGGAGGGTGTATGACTGTGCACGACTGATAGGGGGAGCCATTTAGTCACACTCGGTGCGTTAAACAAATGTATTTTCTGACACCGGGTCTTTCAGCGTTCTCTTTTAAACAAGGTACTGTATCAACAATAGAAGACTTGTCCGGTTCTACTTCAATCAGTATCATTAGCTAAACATATTGTGACGTTTTCGTCTCAGGCCCTCAGCTGTGTTCTCTTGATTTTGTGTGGAATGTAGTGAGTGTGGCTCACAGTGCCAGTGGGTAAAACCTTGTGTTTGTTATCCCTGACAGCATTCTTTCCATCTGTCATAAGCACTTCTTACCTCAGAGAATGGAGTGGTGATGTAATCACTGAACCAGTGACGTCCAGTGGCGAACATCTCCCACCACCACAGGCTAATATGCGTCTCATGGGAGCTTGAGTTGCTGATCACCAAGCACATGTATGCTGAGCGTTCACCCTTTAGCAGTGCAACCATCAAATTCAATCCACCATTGCCTTTCCACCTCTCTGTTCAAACTCTTTCTTTCCCACTTCCTCCCCCTCCTGTAGCCTTTCATGCTTGCTCATAATCTTCAGTGTAGCCTCCAGACAGCACTCTCGCACACTCGATTCTAGGGCTGGTGCCCCAGTGCCACTCACCCCAAAACCCACCCTCCCTTTGCCAGCTTTGGTCTGTGTGGCAATTATGTAAGCCTGCCTCTATAAATAGTGGCGCTCGGGATCTTTTGTCTTTACCCGCTCGCTCTTAGCCCAACAGTTTTATTTCTGGAGAGCTTGTGGAAGCAGTGCCATGCAGAGCGCCTGTTACCATAGTTACTTATGTTAGCGAGGAAAGAGAGAGAGAGAGAGAGAAAGACGCCACATTCTTATTTGGTTTCCTCATAGCAGCAGTGCAATCTGTTTCAATAGACTCATTCCTTTTCAGTCTGCAATTGTCCCTCAGAAAAGGTGAATTCTTTTACAGGCTTTTATTGAATCGCCTTGACAGGGTCAGGCTTTATGAAGTCTGCTTCCTGAAGAAATACGGAGTGCTAGCTGCTCGAATTACACAGTAGGAAGAGGACTGCCATGCAAGTGCACAATGAGTTTGTTGATTTCTCCAAATGGCTCAGGTGGCAGCTGGGAAGTTGAGGGAAAAGTTATGGGCATCATCCCTTTAACAAGCATGAGTGCTACAACAATGAACGCCATGCTGTGTAACAAGAAGTGAGCCCTGTCGCAGTGGTGTTAAGCTAATTTATCCTCATTTATCAGGATTAGATAACTCCAGGTAGCTGGAGGAGAGATTGGCCTGCTGGTATGCTCTGTAGCTGTGGCTCAGAGTAGAGAAGAGGTTGCTGGGAATGAGGGGGTGTCAGTCAGAGCGGGCGGGGAACTGCTGGAACCCTCCACAGTCACGATCAGGAAGAAAGCCTAAGCTCCGGCCCCTCCCAGCCTGAAAGGCGAGGATGGTTGTCTGGGGACAAGGGTGGGCGAGCACAAGGGTGTATTTCTGGAACTGCAAGGAAAACCTGCAGCTCGCTGAGTGGGGTTTCGGTTCTGCATTCGGGCTTCCCTAACCCCACTCCCACACTCCATAGATGGTGGAGAGTGATCGAAAGATCTGTGCTTTCTGAAAGGGGTTCAAGCGCTGGAGCGTGGTCATGCATGGGATTGTGATTGAAAGGGAAAAGAAAGCTAAATTATTTGGCAGCATGATGCAAGCTTGCATTGAGTCGTGTTTCCGTTCATGGAAACTCTGATGTTAGCTCTCCCAATCCCTTTTTTTCCGGTTTCTCCTTGTTGCTATGATTTGAGGAAGATGAGCCTTCATCCGGTGCCATTGGGGGGTTTGTAATATGGGACATGCTACAGAAATGTGATGTGGAGGGCGTACGATTCCTCTGCCTCTTGAAAATCTATCAGACATTCTTGAATGTACTCCAAAGCCTCTCTTTTCAGTATGTCTTCATGCATTTCAAGCCCATAAGCTTGAGCCTAAGCTTTTTGCAATAATAAATAACTTATTTTATCATAATATTTTACATCAGTCTTCGTTGCTCCTTTTTATTGCTCTGTTTTTGTACTGTTAGATGCAATATTTTCCAACTTTCTCTTTGTAGCGCTGCTTCTTCCTTCAAGCCCAATCATTGCCTTGGGAATTAGTCAAATTATGTGTTGATACGATTATACCATTTGATAATGGTGTTGTTAGTGTTCTGCAAAATGCTGCTATGAACAGATGGATCATGAGCATGAAAAAAAAGGGAAGACATTGTAGATACAATATTCATTTCATTTTCATATGCACTGCACTTGCAGGAGCTTATACTGTACTGGAAAACCAATATTATCTACAGACATCTATTTTGCCATTTGATTCTTTTAAAACACTGAATTGGCTTGAAAAATCTGATGTTGCAGTGCAAGCTCAGACAAACTTTTAAGAAAATACTGACAGATCGATGGTCTCATTACACTTTTACCTTCATTGCATTTCTTTGGTATAATAATCTTGGTAAGTGCAGGAATTACATAAATCCATTACTGAGCTCCGTGACATTTTGCAGAGGCGAGAGGTGAGCACTACTCGGCAGTTATCACAACAGCGTCTCAGTGTTATGAACTCTTTAAGAGGAGAGCTTTTTAATAGGTTTAGGTCAACTGGAAGAGACCACTGGAGAGGGGGATAGTAGGGGCTCAAATAGGGGAAAGTAGTGTGATGCGAACAGTTACCTCCAGAAAATGTCAAACTAGTTGTTAAGTGTGATTTTGTATCCTCATAAGAAGAAGAATATTTCATTCACCACCAAAGCCAGTTCCATAATCCAAATGGCTGTTTCTTTGTCACCGGTCAAATGCATTTATGGAAACCTTGCCTAAATGGGCCCACATGGTCAATCTATTTACTCAGTGCTGTTCCAAAACAAATAAAAAAAGACTGCAACTGCCAATATTTTCAACTATTGTATGCACATGCTGTTCAATATATATAAAAAATGCCATAAAAGAAAAATACATAAATAGATTTAGTGAACAAAGGATACTTGAGTAGGCATGTGTTAAATAAGTGCCTCGCTTTTTTCAGCCCACTGCTCAACATATTCTTCCTCATCTCTTTTTGTCCTCCATTGGTGCTCCAGTGGCCTATGCAAAGTAATACTGCACAAGAGTAACAGTCACAGCTATTACTGCACAGTTGGATGGGGCAAACACAGTTCTCTAGTGATTTTAAAGGCACCTAAAATTCTCATAAAGTTTTCACCTACCTATTACAGGACAAGAAGACATCATTGTCCAACATGTTTTTTTTTTTTGTTTTTTGTTTTTTTAAACAGAGGTTTTGCAAACCAAGCCATAAAGTATTGCTTAGGCTGGTAGCTGTATTTTGGAACATGATAGCTCTGATCATTAGCTGCTCCAAGCTGGTAGACCTGGCTGGTAGCTGGTAGTTTTTGAGCATGGCGGCTGATCAGCCAGCTACTATGTTCCAAAACCGTTTCCAGATTTAACTGGATTTTGCAACAGGGAATTGTAGTTGTAGAGTAAAGCCACCAGTGTAGGAGTTTTCATGTGCCACTGTTGTAATTTTTAGAACATTTGGCTTAGAAGCTGCAAAACATAACTTTAATTTTACTAATCTAAAATCTAGGCTACTTTTTTTGTTCTTATGAAATGCCTTCTTAGAAAATATGTTTTAGATATTGTTCAGTAACTCAATATTCCCATCATTTCTTGTTGAAGAGGCAAAATCCTAGAAATTAGCCTAGATTTGACAACAGTACATGGGTCAGTGACAAATAAAGATTCCCAATATCAGAAGATTTTTATTATTATTATTATTATTATTATTACATAAATTTAAACATTAAACAAAATTAACTTATTAAAAAATATATATAAATGAATTTATTCATTTAAAAAACATTTGTTTTAATAACAATTTGTCAGACAGACACACACATGATTTGAGTAAATAATAATAAATAAACTTGAGCTTATAGAGCTGTTTAAGCTGTTCCTTAAAAAGTTACAAAAAACTTATTAAAGTTTTAAACTTATAAAAAGTAAAAAAAAAAAAAAAAAAATTATATTTATATTTTATAAAGAATAAGGCCAACTTATGCAGTGAAGTGACATTCAGCCAAGTATGGTGACCCATACTCCGAATTTGTGCTCTGCATTTAACCCATCCGAAATGCACACACACAGAGCAGTGAACACACACACACACTGTGAACACACACGGAGCAGTGGGCAGCCATTTATGCTGCGGCACCCAGGGAGCAGTTCAGGGTTCGATGCCTTGCTCAAGGACACCTAAGTTGTGGTATTGAAGGTGAAGAGAGAGCTGTTCATTCACTACCCCCACCCACAATTCCGTCTGGCCCGAGACTAGAACTCACAACCCTTCGATTGGGAGTCCAACCCTCTAACCATTAGGCCACGACTTCCCCATAATTGCTTTTTTGTTGATGAGACTTTTGTTTAAAGTTTTCTAATGATTAAACAACCTAGACATTTTTATTTTAACCTAAAAAAATGTAAAAAAGACTTTTCATTCAGAAATTAAAAAAATTTCATGAAGAGGTCTTTAAGTATAGTCTATTTGAATGAATTGCGTTAGTTAAATGCATTAAAAAAATGTAGCAAAAATAAATAAATAAAAAATAAAAGGCAAAGGAAAAAGGAAACCATTATCAGTTCGACTGTTATATTAGACCGACAACAAGAGTTTCACCGTTATAACATTTTACACAGACTGCAGGCCGTGAACTATAATTGTAGAATAGAGCAGCCTTCTATTTCAAGTGGCGCTCTCCATGGTGCTGAACAACAGATCACTTTTACCGCCAGCTCTACGCGACAGGATAGCAGAGCGTCTCAACAATCTACTTGTATGAGGAAAATATCCACATTTATCTCAGGGCCGTTTTACTTAATGTTGTATATTATAATTAGTTTTGTATTCTGTCTTGTTTATGGTGTTCTATGAAGTGTGTTTTATCTTTGTAAAAGTATATCTAGTGTACAATCAGTCGAACTTATGTTCTGGAAAAATTTTATGTTTAGGACCGAAATAACTTTACAGCCTAGTCAATGTAATGACAAAACATTAATAAGGTGAAAATATAATTTACGCTTAAAAAAGAACGAGGGAAATGTAAATGAGAATTTCTTTCCACGTTTTATGCTACATATACTGTTGCGTACTGCAATGGGTTTTTACCTCATAACTAATTTGCATGTCCTAACAAACTGAATTTCAAAACACAAACATGTCTACGTTCACAGTCAGTTAATTGGTTGAATTAATTTTACACATTTTTATGGCGCTATAAACAACAGAATGTCGTGAACGTTTATGTTTGTTAAACACATAGGAGTAAATTAAGTTTTACAAGACGTTCATAAAACGAAATGAAAGGAAATGGATTGAATTCGATGTCGAATTTTTAGAGGCTGATTTTGAAAGAGACTGAACATGAAAATGAGCTTTTTACGAAACTCTTTCCGTTTTCAGATGTCTACGAAAACGCAGTCTAGTGCTTTCGTCTGAATTAGCTAAGAAACATTCATAGCTTAAGCCTGGCTCTCCGTCGTTCCCGTACACTTAACGACAGTCTTACTGAAGCGTCAGAACCGTAATTCTCCTTTTTTGGGGAAGCCCGTCATATCCTCTGTCCATTTATGGTCACGAAGATGACACGCAGCGGGGAATCCTCTCACTGGAGACAATGAATGGAGAGGAGGGCTGATCGGTGAGACGGAGTGTATAAAAGCCGAGCGTTGGGAAGCCGTTGGTGTGAGAATCAACAGATCTACACATCAACAGACAGCTGGAGAGCTATTACCTCGAGGCAGATATCAAAAAAGGGGAATTCCAAAGTATTTACATTTCTTTTTTGGACGAACGCTTTCACGGACTTAACTATCGGATCGGTTTTTGCTTTTTCTTGTGTTTGCAATACCCATTTATCAATAACCTGCTCGGTCTGACAGCCATTGGAAAGCCATTAACGGAAAGATGCTTAACAACATGGATTTGAACTCTCAAGATTCTTTCTACTCTCAGTTTGAAAACTGTAACAGTTCTGCGATAGGGATGGAAACTCACGGCTCCAAAGACAGCCAGAATGTTTTCATGGATTCTGGAAGAACAGCACCTGCCCAGTTTGCACACGGTGAGTTTCTGGCAGATTTTTACAAATCTTAGCTCTGTTTATTAAAGAGCAGATATCAGTACTGCTGTGTGAAAAAATAATAATATGCAAGTTCATTCAAGCCACTCATGAAACTATATAGTTATATAACTGATTGCACATTTCACTGAAGGTATTGACGCATGCATGTCTTTTTTTCCTTCTCTTTTTTTTTCACCACGTTAGGTGCGCCTATTACCCCCAAAACGGAGCCCACGAGTACAGATCAGTATAACTCCTGTCAGGGTCCGAAAGAAAGCTACACAACCTCCTTAGCTTACTCAGGCAGCTTCTACGTGGAAACAGCTCAAGGAACACCTTGCAGCACGGAAACACTGCTCAACATGATCACCGAAATCGTTGGCATCTCAACTACCCCGGTCTCGGATGCGCATCAGTGTGCAGACGGTACGATGAACGCAAGCCGTAGCAGTTTCGGTGACGAAGGCGTCCAGACGCAGGCCTCCACGTGCACCACCCCGCCGCTGTATTCCCCGGGACAGGCAGGCCAAAGCTACTCGGACTCTCAGACTGCCGCGCAGGCCCAAGACTCCGCTGCAGCGCATTTAAACTTTGCCTCCTCTGCGCAAGACGCGGAGCCGCTGTCTGAGAGCGCGACGTTCCCGGTAGTCATCAAAAATGAATTCGAGAGCAGCTGTTATGAGTGGGGGGCATTCCATAAGTCGTACTTGGATGCTGGCTTCCAGTCAGAGCCGTTCTCCATGTCGAATAGTTTTCAAACTGATCAACAACAGGTAGACGTGAAAGACCTGTTGGACTCTTATTCTCCAATTTGTTCAAACCCAGAGACTGAATTCAAAGTGGAGAGTACCCTGAAACAAGAGCAGTGCTTTGGAGATGCGTGCACACAGGGCTTCAGCGCTCCCATGTTTAACTACTCCACTCCAGTTATGGATATCCCACCCACCAGTATTTTAAAACCAACAATTTTTCCAAATATTGAACTCCAGTCGAGTTGCGAAACGAACTATTCGACTTCCACAATAGACTCGGTACTGTATTCATCATTATTGCCGGAGTCTTTCAGTCAAACTTACACACGGGCTCAAAAACCTAACCGTGTAAGAAAAAGCCCTGCTTCCTCTACCGGACAGGCCAAGGAAAAACCCTTCACGTGTCCAATGGAGACCTGCGACCGGCGCTTCTCTCGGTCGGATGAGCTCAACAGGCACATCCGCATCCACACGGGACACAAACCTTTCCAGTGCCGCATCTGTTTGCGGAGCTTCAGTAGAAGCGACCATCTGACCACGCACACCCGCACTCATACCGGCGAGAAGCCCTTTTCTTGCGATGTGTGCGGCAAACGCTTTGCTAGGAGCGACGAAAGGAAACGACACGGTCGGGTGCATCTCAAACAGAAAGAAAAGATGGAGTTGAAGCCACAAGTAGTCAACGCGTGGCCATTCACTTTGCCAGAGGCCATTTAAGCGAAACTCGTGAAAGGCGTAATGAGCGCTCGTTGTGCGTGATGTCAAATCTTACCGTCTTGGAAGATTCAAGCTTACTAAAACAGTTGCTTAAGCTACAGAATACAACTCCAAAGCTCAATAGTACGTCGTGGCAACTGATTCAAGCGATCCGCGTGAGCGTAAAGGTCCACTGAGGTGACAGATCCCTTTTTGTGAAATAGGGAATAGAATTTTAAACCAAGACCACCCACACTGAACCTTGCGTGCAGCTTGGGGTGTGTGCAGCAACTTAAATCGAGTATTTTTTATTTACAGTTTGTCCTAGACCATTATATTTCTTATTCGAGGAGCGTCTTTTGCAGAACACATGAACTGCAGTTCAGCACTTTCACTATGGAACAGCTCCAACCTCGACCTTGCATTGTAATGCGGCAGTAAAACGCACAGCTGGAATGTATTGCACTTATCTCCACTTTTGAACTTAAAGTTGTTTTAATTCGTGCTTTTTGGTATTTTCTATCCTAACGCTGTCACCTGTTTAAGAATTAAGAATTCTTTAAAAATGCATGTATATGTTTGCGTGATATTAATAATCACTGATGCTTCACAAGTCAAATTTACCTCGTTTTACAACATGGTGGCATTATTGATTAATTTGTGCCAAGGTTTTTACAACGTATTTTTCACTTTATCTCTGTTTATTTTTGTTGCTATGCTCTATCGATTAGTAATTCTGTTGTGCAATTATACAATCCAGTTCTACTGTTGTCAAATTAACACAGCTAGTGGGAAGAAATAAATACATTTATATGCCAATGATCATTTGTATTTTTCTAACAAGTGCTACTTTTTACATTTTATTTTGAACTGAAAGACTATTTATATCTCTTTTTTTTCTTTCTTCAGTGTGGCCCTTGTGTAATGGAAAACACGGGCCACGCATAAGATGTCTTGAATTTCTTCAATCCATAATTTGAATGTATTAAGCCATTTTAATACCATTGTCTGCCCTAGGTATCTGCTATTCAATAACAGGTACTCTCTCTCTTTTTTTACCAGATCATAATTGTGTGTTAGTGTGACCGTGTGACCCTAATTCATTAATTATGAATTATCCAGTTCACATGGCTCCTTTATTTTGCAATGTGATGAGAAAAAAGTAGAATAGCACAGGGTTCGACACTGCTGTTGAGTGATTAGATGGCATACGTTGCTGCAGATTTCAATAGTTCTTTCACATGATACTAGAACAGTTTCAACATGCCTTTCAGTCTAAAAGCTTTTCCATTGTACTAGCTGAATTATTCAATATAGGTAATGGGGAAATGTAGAAAATGTGAACTTGCCTTATGTTATAATAATTATACTGGAGTGATGATTTTGTACATATCAAGACCATTTATACAAAATACTTTGGATGAACATTGATGTTTGTTATTTTTATGACAAATATTTATGAATAAAACCATTTCTTGAGGTGTTTAAGGAGAAAGCTTTTTACTGAGAGTGGTCATTCAAATGATACTGGAAGCAAATTTTGCTATAAATGTGATTTTGTATATACTCCTCCCATCCCTCCTGTCCTTCTCATGCATACATCTACACTGCATGGCTCTGGGCTCTTGCAATCTGTCACCAAGTGCTAAGCAGCAGCAATAGGGACTCCTCAGCATGTACGCTGCCCTGTACGCATGACGTGTCCCGCTGGCAGTACATCGCTGGCTCCCACTCCAGTGCGTAAGAGCCTGTGCTGTCTTCCTGACACTCTAGCTACTGTCAGTGATCAGCGAGTGATGGACAGCGCAGTTACATTTCAGCATAATGAATTTGATCAAACTGTGGCATAGATCTCCTCTGATGCTATCACTGTCCTCTTTGGAACAGGGTGTGTCATGGATTGACAAGTGTTTAAGTGCTGCTTTTGTACTGTAGTGGCTTATAGTTATAGTGCAGCACTTTATCTATGAATGATATTCACGTTTTCAATATGGAGGAGAAGAGATGGAAGCCTACACTTTTAAAAATGAAGGTACTTTAATCGCATCGATTGCTCAGTGAAGAACCTTTAAAATCCTATTAAAATATTCCTCTCACTAAGAATTTTTTTTTTTTTCAAGAACTGTTAGTTGAAAAGAATCTTCTATGATTTGCTGTGAATATCCCTTTTTGAAACCTTTAAAAACAAATGTTCTTCACTGGCATTGATGGTTCCATGGAGAACCTTAAATGTTTCTCACGCTGAGAAAAAAAAATGGTTCTTTTAAAGACTGTTCACCGAAAGGTTCTTCCGGGAACCCAAAATGGAACTCTTATGGCATCACTGTTTAAACCCCCTTTTGGAACATTTTTAGAGTGTGTATTTAAACCAGAAATCACACAAGCTATATTTTCTAATTTTCCACTACTGAGAATAGGAGTTAGGCTAAAATCCAAATTAAACCCTAGTTCCATTAGCTCAACTCATTCTTCTACCCTCACTATTATATACATATATATAAACTTTGGTGAAAGTTTTCCTTTGGGTTGAAGTTCCTCCATGTTACTAAAAAAGCGACAGCCTACATTAGGCAGCCATATGTGTCAAACAGATATCAACAGCCACGTAATTGGTCTGTAAGAATCATTCAGAATCTTTATTGTAATAGAGTGCTGCAGGCATGCCGTTTTTTTTGTAGGTCAAACAAAGAAACAAGTTGGCATTTAAACACATTTTTTTCCATTGTCCCAATTGAATTGATTTTTGGTTCTGCGCATGATAAAGTCAAGATATTTTCACGTTTTATTCTACAACATAAAATACATAATTAATAAAAGCTTTCCCTTGTCTTTAAAAAGGCAATTACTTATTAGCTAAATGGACTGAGAGGTTGTTGGTCACATATATCATCATCACACCCAGCAGGAAAATCAATTCTCTAGTCCACTTTCACAGCCTTGTTGTGTTTGTACTTACACTCTTGCAATCTATTATAACTCAAACTTTCAGGGAAAATGTCTTTTTTTTTTTTTTTTTTTTTTGGAAAATAAAGACTGAAAGAGTTGCCTGAAGCTTAGTGATGTGACATATTAAAGTTACGTGAATGCACTGTAGTTCATTTAGCTTTGCTTAACCATCTACTTCTGGCAATTTGATTAGGCCTCAAACTTAATCAAAGTTGTGTTTAGTTGTGGTGCTATCTTCCAGGGTGGTTTACAAAACTGTAATCATTACTGGCAACTCTTTATAAAGGCTTTCAAAGGCTTGTACCTTTAACATGACAATACATCGCTTATATTTCTATAATTTATTGTCCAAAATCACTTCTAAAATGACCTGCTTAAGCTATGTATTGTCAGGTTAGAGGTACAAGCCTTTGTTTGTCTCTTTTACAATGAAAATTCTGAATGATTCTTCCAGACCAATAATGTGGCTGATATCTGTATAAGACATATATAAAATATATAAAATAGAGAGAGAAAGTTAGTGGCAGAATTAGTTGTTATTTCGGTAACACTTTTTAAAATGATCAATTCTTGCTATTAATTATTTAATAGTGAATATGTGTCCCCTATTCTAAAGCTTTGCAGTTATTACTTAAAGTGATGTGTTACTATGTTTATGTTTCTTTCAATCAGTGAACAGTCAACTTTATTAAAAATGTATAGTATCTTGTGAAATTCGGTTCAGGAAAGACCATTTAAAAGGCAATTCTAGCTTTCATTGACAGATTAATTGTCTTATTCAAGTCGCCAGTTTACAGTCAGTGAAATTTCTTCATGTCTGTCAAATTAAGTGTTTGTTTTATGACACGCAAAGGCCCGACTTTTAAAAGCCGGAGGTCTCGTTAAGTGTTACTAGATATATGGGTCTCAAGTACACCTTATTAATCATAGTTGCACTTCAGACCAAGCTAAAAGACGACGCGGCCGGTAGATTGATCCGTCCCAGTGCAATCATTGAGTGATTTTATATCCACCTTGACGATGTGTAGCCGGCGTATAGTGTGGTCCTCGGGTGGGCTTCGTAATCAGGGTGCATAATCATAAACTCCTGATGGCAATCAGCCTTAGCGGATTAATTCATCGGATGGCTTCTCGGCCCGACGGTCCTGTCTCTGATCCTGAAGAAGGGTGTGGGTGTTTTGGAGAGTGCGAATCATTAAGATGGAGAAGTGGCGAGGTAAAAGAGCTCGTTATGCAAACATTTAAGTGTTTGATTCTCCCCATTGTTCCGAAAGTGAATTTCTTCATTAGTATTACTGGTCAGGGTAGACACTAGTGCATGGATTCGAGAACTTGTCGAGGTGTTTTTATTCCGCAATAAATGACAAGTTAATCCAAGGGGTCAAGGAGTCTGAAACATCACTATGGCAACAAGGGTTAAGCGTCACGGTGCGCCAAAAGGGAATGGAGAGGTGAACATTTTGAGTGAGATGAATTGCCTGAAAGCAATTCAATCACATGGTGGAACAGTTCAGAGGTGTCCTTGATGGTGCGGTGGGGGCGAAGAGACTTTAGGCCCCAGAACAGTTCATATAAAACTGTTAGGAGTTAATGCAATGCAGTTGGTATAATAATAAAGCAGGAGAATGGTGTTATTTTGTGTTAGATTTAATAGCGTGTAGCAAACCAATGAACGGAAAGTTTTTTTTTTTTTTTTACTTAACATTATATTATTTTATATTATTTTAAAGAATCCATCTTTTATGTAATTGTAATGTGTGTAAAAGTACAAGAAAGTACAAAAATACTTTGTGCACATTCGCAGTGCAGTAGGCCAGTGCGCTGCGCACGTTTATTTACGTGGAAAGAACTAGCTGGAGGAGAAAACTGAATACTTCTACCTGAAAAAAAAAAAGATACAAAGAAATACACAATACTTTTTTTTTTTTATATGTCATTAAGGTAAAAATGCTAATTGCCTTTGGTTGCATACTCACGGTTGTTTCCTCTGAGCTTGTGACTTTTCATCTGATGCTCTGCACATGGGCTTTGCTTGTATATGAGTAAACTGCGTATTGACATTGCAGTCGGAATGCAAAGATTAGGGTAATTATAACTAGTACTTTTGAAATCAGCTATTGAAGTTGGTTCATTCTGCTTGACAAAAACGAGTGCATGTAAACTTATTCATCTATTAAATTTAAGGTAGGACTTTATTGCTTTTTGTATCTAGAAGCCAGTGATGTAATACTTGAGTCAGTCTCAGGTCCAAGTCTATGATTGTATTTTCAGGAACATTTGGTCTCGTCCTGGACTCTTGTTCTGACTTGAGTATTACAACACTAACTGCCTAATAGTTATTAAAATTAATAATGCAGTGTATGATTTAAAGCATTGAGTCTTAATCTGATGATGGGTTAAATGGCAAATTACAGTGTTTAAGAGTAGACAGTAATGAGTGTGAATGCTATTGTTATGTTAGGGATCAGCTGGGAAACATGTATTTTCATATTACTCCAAAATGTAATTAAAAAAAGAAAGAAAGATGTTCAGATTAAACATGACCATGTAAGTGGGCAACTGCTGCAGCCAACTTTTTGAATTAACTTTTTAGTCAAAATCCAAACTTGATAATATGCGTCAATTTACTGACAGCTCCAGTTCGGTATAAATACACAAGTTATAGGCTATATACTATATCAAAATCCAGTATAAAGATATTCATCCCAGTTACTCAACACATTAAGCTAAAAATGCAAAAATACCCATACATCCATAGCACACATTCATAGTTATAAGTATATATAAAAAAAAAGAACACCTTGAGTTGAGGCTGTTACCCTGTCCTCAGCGGGACAGTGATTGTGGTGTGGCTGACATTTGTGCCACGGTAATGAGGCTTGGCCTGCAACGGCTATGTCACTTTGGGCCACCCATGTCAGCGTGTGTCAGAGAGAGAGAGAGGAAGAGGTATAGAAAGAGAAAGAGAGGATGAAATTGGCTGAGATAAAAAGAAAGAAACAGCATGACATGTATTCGGATATGGAGAGAATTGGCGCGCGAGAAAAAACAATATGGTCAGTCACAGTCACACCGCTGCCATTGGTTTCACATGCCGTGTCAGACGATTGAGTGCCACAGTGAGGCAACAGTTACCTCAAATGAAGTTTACCACATCTGAACACACTGAAATCCACTATCAGAAACAGACTCCCGTGTTGTGCTGTTATAATGATTGCCAACAAATGTGTTGTTTCATAACCTGTGATTTTAGCCTCTGTGTTTTCTGTGTTAATAGAATTTGTGCTTTAAATTGTTTGTAGATTACATTTCTATACAGCAATAGATTCCTGCATGTTTATCCATTCTTTACACCACCCCCCAACCCCCACCACCCCCACACTATCAGAATGTAGTCGAAATCCTGTTCCAAAAGGGCATTAGCAAATGAGTGGGTTGGCTGTACTCACACCGTCAGGGCTCGGCAGGAGTAGTCTATACATACACTTGCTGTACTATTCCTCAACACTGCCTGTGAATCATGGTGCCATTATATGTGCATGAGCTGTATGCACACACATCATTTGTGTCTGAACAGACATGTCGTTTTTCATGCTGACATTTTCACACTGGTCTGTGCTTGATGACCAGTTTGTTGTAGAAACACCACAAAGTGACTTGCACATAAAATATACAACAAAATACTAACATAAAAGTATGCATGACAGTGGCCCCTGTGCACTCTTAATATGTACTTTAAAGATTGTGTTATGGTTAGGTAAGAATGTCTTTATACAAGAATCTGTGTATGTTAGACATTGTTAGCTTGACTTCCAGCTAAAACTTCTGAAAGAATTAAATAATAATAATTATTAAATGCATTATCACTTTAATTTAACATTATATGTACTATATTGTAAAAGAAAACAGTTCATTTAATAAGATTTTTGTCCTTGACACATCAGTATTTGTGTCTAAATATGTGTCTGTTTGCCTAAATCAGTAACGTGTAACACAAGAAGCTGCAATACTATTTCTTTGACTATTCTAAGTCCTTTTATCATAATGTCACCTGTCTGCAGGTTTGATCTTAATAGTGTTAAGCTGCTTTTCTTTATCCAATTTGTTTGACTTTTCTTGATTCTTGATAAATAAGGATTGCGAAAGAATTTATTCAGAAAAATGACTTGTTTTCAATAAATAAGATATATTGACGACCGCAACTGTCTATCTACTATTAGTCTAATACACTATTATCTACTATTAATATGTTACAAATTGAATGGAAATATTCTGCTTTAATTTTTATTATTTTTTTCAGAAATGATATTTTATTATTGTGTCTCATCTCTGTTACATATTTTATGGGAAATGTAGGAACATTACAACCTCATTAACCGTCTCTGGTGCACACTTGATGACCAGAAATATTAAATTCTTTGTAAAATCTGGTTCATTTTCCACTTGTTTTAAAGCTGTGTTATTTGTTGTTGGTCTTTGGAGAGTATATGCAGGGTATTGTGAAACAAACTAAGATTCTTCTTCTGTTTGAGCAGAAACTGTAAGAGCCTTGTCATCTCCCCACCCCCTCTCCCTCCCACTGTGGCTTTTTACTGAAAATGGATTGTCACTGAGAGTGAGGGGAGCGGGGGGTGCTGTCTTTTTGGGGACCTCTCTGTGAAAATACACGAGCTCTTTAAGGCTTTAAGGACTCTACTTGACCAGTAGGTAGGCAAGACCATGACGGAGGATGAAACTGACCTCCAATAGTGTCCTGCAGTGCTTACGCATTTTGAAAAACCTGTCATTATGTCCTTAATTAGCAGCCCATTATAAATTGTATATTTATTTGAGTTCGTCTAAAGCATGTTAATTACTGAAATGACATAGGTTGGATATTTGGTGTGTGTGCAAAGTAAATAAGATTTTACCCTTAAAAGCAGACAAGGAAACAATAGTTTCTCCCTCTTTTTAGAAAACCTAGTTTTCTTATTCTCACAGGGCCGCATAAGGTGAGATATGTGTGAACCACTGGGAAGACACATGAAGTCTCTTCTCTACAGTAATTATCAGCATTTATTTCTGAGAGGAAGTGTTTCCGATAGAGATTTAGCTTCTCTATTCTCTGAATGAAATTACATTAGTATATGTAAAGCCAGTTAAGAGATTGTCACCCCTTGACACAACACAATCTTCACCTAGGAAAATGTGATATTTTCTCACAGTAAGGACACTCGAGGCATTTTTTCACAAGTTTGATTTTAATCTAGTTCATTTTGCTGACAAATCAAAGAGTTTTGGACATTATTTCTCTTCTCAAGATATTCCAAGGGTGCCATGCATCAACCAGCAGGAGCACCTTTGATCTCCTGATGTTCACCGCTTGTTAGATACCGTTTACATCCTCTTAGGGTTGGCTGGCCATTCAGATCTATTAGAAGTCAATGGGAGACCGATCTAAGTCCTGTCTCTCTAGTCCTTTTTTTCAGTGAGCTCTGACAGCTGACTGGATTGATGGCTCAGTGCATTCATGAAGTGTCAGCCTACTGCCATTGGCCATCAGTTGAGTGAGGAAAGCCTAGTTTTAAGAGGGAAGCCCATTTCTTCCCTGGGCTGCTCTACCCTGTTTGCTTCTTTGTGCCTAACAGACCGGTGGCAGGATGTGCAGGTTAAGTATTAACCAACTGAGTGTATCAGGATGCATGTGGTAAGAGTTATAGGCTTTCTCTTGACTCGGTCTAACAATTGACTATGTCGGAGATCTCCACAGGCATGATGTCCGTCGTCCATCTTTATTTCTACACTGACAGACAGCCTGTGATGGTTCTGCATACTCTTATATTATTTTAACCTAAGTTGTACAAGCTTTAAGATAGCTTTTAGATACACTGTAAGATTTATGCCATTAAATTTATAGCTGTGGTTGCCAGAAATGCAATATAAAAAAGACAGTGTGTGTGTGTGTGTGTGTGTGTGTGTGTGTGTGTGTGTGTGTGTGTGTGTGTGTGTGTGTGTGTGTGTGTGTGTGTGTGTGTGTGTGTGTGTTGTGTGTGTGGCTGTGCAAAAGTCTTAGGCCATTAGGATTTTACACCAGTTATTTCTGTCTTTTGCTGTAGTGTGCGTCAATAAGAAATATTAGTTTATATTTCCAAATTT
Source organism: Carassius gibelio (assembly GCF_023724105.1). NCBI lineage: Eukaryota > Metazoa > Chordata > Actinopteri > Cypriniformes > Cyprinidae > Carassius > Carassius gibelio. Next base: position 35,943,917 of record NC_068371.1, read on the forward strand.
TCCTTTTGCCATTAATAGTAATAATCCAGTGAGATTTTTGTATGCACAAGGAGTCTGAAGAAAAAAATCAAGAACAAGTGTGGCAACATCTCCAAGATGTTTGAATAAATCTCTATCTATCTGTCTGTCTCTCTCTCTCTCTCTCTATTTGTGTGTGTGTGTATGTGTTTGTGTGTACAGGCAGCAATATTGATGACCAGATATATAAAGCTATATAGTTGCTTGATTTTTTTTTTTTTAATTGTAAATTACATGGTAATACAATGGTTTTAGTTCCAGAAACCATGTGATGTTAAACCATTTATACTTTTTCACTGTATTTCATAAGATAACAGACAGTTAATCAGTTGAAAGATTGTTTTATTATATATATATATATATATATATATATATATATATATATATATATATATATATATATATATATATATATATAATAATAATAATAATAATAATAATAATAATTATTATTATTATTATTATTTTCAGAACAAATAAATATCTGTAATGAAATATCTGAAATAAAAGTCATCAATTACTCTTCCGGCTGTATCAAAACTTAGTATTTTTTTTTTCAAAACAAGGTTAATAACTGCATGTACTTATTCAGATCTCCATAAATGAGACTAAATCTTCTGTCCAGGCGACCAGGGCTCAAAGTTTCTCCCGCAGCGGTCCAGCATAGTCCAGATGTACTTTTATGTGTTCAGAGCAACACACCTCATTATGTACCACAGTGCCCTCACATCAAACAGCCTCATTATATTTGACAATGGGATGCGCGCCAGGCGATTCCCTTAGCTGAGCGGGGGCTATAAAGTCTAGCAGGTTCAAACAATTTAGTCTTTGTGGATATGCAACAAGGGCCATGGGCCACCCGTCTTGTTTTATGCGGAGATCGTTGACTTAAGGGGTAAGAAAGGGAAATTCATGAACGTTGCCTTACAGCTCACGGCAGATTGCATGAGCGTCAAAGCCATGTATTGGAACAGGTTTCACCTGTCAATCATCCTTGCCTTGGATTGTCAGATCCCTCGGTATGTGCAGTATTTTAATCATTATGAAACTGGATGTATTTTTCTGAGGTGTAAAAAATAGAGAAAGTACTGGCTCAATATAATACAGTTAATACTACTGGCAACCATATCCACCCCAATGTTGAATTGATTTGCTCTCATATGAAGCGACTATTTTTGGCTTACAAGTATCTTATACTAGTTACATAAAAGCCCATATTGATCCTAATTCAACCTATAAGACTGCGATTGATGTGAACCATTGCTAGGGGTTAAACAAACACACCATAGCTGTTAAATCTATTAACATGCAAATCAGTGTAACAACAGCCTGTTGTCATACCTACACTGAAAGCCCAAATAAGTTCCAGAAAACACACACACACACACACACACACACACAAGAGCCATACTTGATAAGATATACTCTGTTACTATGGCAACATCTGTGGCTCAAGCTAAGAATGCAGAGGTCTGTACTATTGTCATTACTGAACGTGATTTTCACACATTTATCTGCACAGTGTCATTAACAGATAAAGAGTACTAGATTTTTTTGTCCACTTGATGTGTTAGTTTTGAAAATCAAATCCCTGTGCAATTACAATGTCTTCAGTAAGACAACAATCATGTTTGTAGCATTTAGTGTCTAATCTAGCTTGATATGCATATTGTGTGACCGTTTTAATCATGCCCTTCACTTTGGTCTTGTTTTCATTTTATCAGTACGTGTAATGGCCACTTGAGTCATATTATTAGCACACACTTGCTTTTGATTGTTTGATCACATTTTTTCAAAGAAAAAAAAACAACCTTTACATGTTTGTATTTTCAATGCAGTGAATTCAAAATCTGAACAGAATTCTGGTTGATTTCAAATATTTATATATTTTACAAATATTTATTTAGATTATCTTTTGATTTTTAATTGCTTATTCGGTGTCTCAGTCTCAGTATATCTTTTGGCTGGCTTATGAGAAATATTGATGTCAATATTGTAGTTATCACTGTACTAAAAAGTTTTTTTTTTATATTTTAAAGATATATTTATACTTTGCATTTATATTACATTTTATTTATTAAGTATGAGCAATTGTTCTCCTGCAATACATGTAATTATGACAATGAATAACACAATTATGTGGGTTATATAAATTAGCATGCAAAAAGTTGTTGTATGTAGTTAATTGATGTGATATGCAATAACACTTCTGTGGTTGTGGTACATGCAGTTGTTTGCCCCCTTTGACAAGCTCTATCTGTTGCTGGCCCCTGTTGATAGTACTCTTGTAATACAGGATGTGAGTAATGCATATCGTTTGCAGGTGTATTGATTTCCATTTGACTTTAACAGAAATGCACTTATTATTTTTATTATGCGGACCATACCCTTGCATGTAAATTGCAGAGATTTCTTTCGTATTTCTTGTTTTGCTTCAATACTGCACGTCTCCAATGTCTCAGTGTTTAAATTACAGTGAAAAAACGACACATTTCAAGCACATGCTATCGTTGCTAAGCAAACAGAAGCTAATAATATCCTCAGTAAGCATTTATTGCTAAAAAGCTATGGAAAAGCACAGCACATCATGAATGGAATCCATCAAAATACAAAAGTAGATGACAGGTTAGTAATTAGCCCATAGTGTGGTTGTCACATTTGTGTAATGGCTGAATTAAAAGGCTGTAGAGAGAATGCGTGTGTGTGTGTGTGTGTCTGTGTGTGTCAAAGGGTTGGGGAAAACACTTCCTTTAATTGAGCTGAGCTGAAAATGACAGTGTTTCATCTTCAGCAGGTATTTAGGAATTACTGGTCTCATTAAAGGCTATTCGAGGACACCGGAATGCACGCGGCCGTGTAATATTCCCTTGCAGATAACAAGATAGAACATTGTTATCTGTAAGGGAGCAGATGAAGGTCTGATGAAACTCCTGGTGCTGGAAGTCGTGTCTGCTACGACATGCAGTGTTCACTATAGTGGCTTGTGTTGAAGTAGCATTTGCAGTGCTCATAGATAGCACTTGATAGTGGATAGATAGCATTTTAGCACTGGTGACTGTGATTAAAGTTTTAATAATTCCAGCTTTTTCAGGGACGTTGGCTTTGTGGAGTTTTATGTGGTCAGTTTTTGTGGAAAAGGTGAATACCGGGGTTTGATATCACTATGCTGCATTCAGTCTTTCTTAGTGTTTGACAGTCTTTAGTATTCACTTTTGGTTTTCGGACAATATTTAATTGCTAATAAAGTCTTGCCATGCTTTGTGTGTACGAACCATAAATGTAAAGACTGTTGTTCTTAAACCACCAAAATATTGGTCTGTTGAGGTTATAGATGTGCCAGCTAAATGGGCTTCATTTATTTGTCATTTTTGGAAGTCTGACAACTAAAACACTCTTTTCAACCACGACTTGTAGCCTGCTAAACACTGCTGAACTTATACTACACTGATATAGACCTCGAGAATATAGACAACGATCAAATTTCACTGCAGCCTACACAAATGATATTAACCCCTATTACAATGGTTACATTACTTTGTCCAGTCCCATACCTCGTGCGTATTTACCGTACAACCACGAGATGGCGCTAATGTCTTGTGTAATGATGTCCTCCAAGTCTCTGCATTTGTTTCAGGATTTAGACTGAAAGGTTGTTTCTCAATCTCTGCACTGCGCTTGTTATACATGTTATCAGCTGTTTGACACAGCCAAACAACAAAACCTCTGGACAACAAGCCAATGCTAAAATTATTATTTATTTCCAGCACAAATTCGACCGGTTCGAAGCATGATTTCCTAGATACACCAACACAATTATTAAGCCTACACGATATGAGCGCAATTGCTTCACATTAGAGCTCGTTTTTCCTTTAGACTTAAGTTACTCTAGTTAGAAATGTCCATGTTCTGTTCAGAAAAAAAAAATCTTTAATATGTCCGACCGGGTTTAGAAAGGATTTTTTTTCCCCTAATTTTCTAGTATTTACCAATTTGTCCAAGGCGAAAAAAGAAAAGAAAAATAGGAAGATGGCTTGACCCATTGAATGGAAATTACATAAGATAATATTTAAATAAGGTACCATTTTATAGGCTAGTAAAATGTTAGTACAGCGACAGTAGGCTATTTAAATGTGTCTTTATTAGCTACATCACATTTTATATTTATATACAATAAACTGCAACTGCTTTTAAATTTAAGTAATTGTTGGCATTAAAAAGTTTGAAAAATGTAGCCTACACTGTGTGGCGTACCTTCATCATTAAACCGATCCACAATAAATGCTTATAATCATCAAAATACGCTGCTAAAAAACCACCTTTCATAAAATCCCGACTACAAGCTGGACAAGTAGGGCTTGTGTTCTGCTTGTTGCGTTGAGCGTCACACACGCCCCTTTTTTATTGCCCTGCGCTACGCGACGCGACGCGTGTTCGCGCTCGCGCTCGTCTACTGCTGCAGAGAGTAGCGCTCGTGACGTCATCCTGCCGGAGCGGCTGCTGGGCACGGGCGGAAAATGGGCACAGATCTGCGAGGTGAGAGGCATACTTTCTGACACATGTAACAAGGTTTGGACGGTGACAATGGGAAATGCGCGTTTCTAGTCATCGGATTTGCTGATATTAGAAAGCTGCGGTCATGTAAAGGGCTCGAGGAGACGGGTTTGTACCGCGACTCGCCTACGTTATTGGAGAAAAACGGTGAAAATCTGTTGAACCGTGATTGCGCCGTCGGGCACGATTTTGCTGCGAGGTAACATACCTCCAGATATATGCCCATGACCGATATGCTTAAATTGCGTTTGGCATTATTATTATTTGTCATAAATTGTGGCATCTCCATAGTTAGTAGGAAAAGCGGTAGAGACGTATGCGGTATAATTTCTCACATCCACGGACCCAAGAGATTGAGTGAGAGCATGAGCTCCATTTCTGATTATTTAGTGCCTCCACCCTTATCATACATGACATGTTTGCCCACGACCGCATCAGCTGTCAGTGACACGGAGCACAATCCTGATTATTTAGGGAGAGATCCCGTGTGAAATGATAGGTTGTGTCTCAAAACCTAGTGAGCTGCCTAACTAGACAGCGTTTTTAGCTGCCTGCGTAAACATGGCCATGATGTCGCCGGCCTTTTTCTTGTCTGGATGATTCCAGATTGTGTGGACCGTTAAAAGTATTGAATCAGTTTAGCAACACTTATTTTATTTTTATTTTATTTTATTGTTTTTCCTCAGATCCGTTCCAAGGCATCCGACAGCTTATGAATACTTACATTTAAAGGTTTAAGATTGTCATAACTAGCCTACACTGAGATAAATATATATATAAAAAGAAAATATCAGACCACTAAAATTTAAAATGTATTTTTTAAATCCAACTGATGCTTATCATAAAAAAACAAAACAGATTATTTTGTGTAAATGTCCAAAAACTACTATTTAGATGTGATTTTTAAATTGTTATTTATTTTATTTTTTTGCTTCTAATAATATCTATCTACAATAATAACTATTTGATAGACTACATTAAAAACTGCAGTCTATAATAATACTATTAATGCAAAGTTGGTTGTTGATCTCTCATCTTTGTTTCGGACTGTACCTGTATAAATCTTTAATTTCTTTTACAGTTTTTTAGACTTTGAGCAATTGGTGGTCTTTATCAGTAAACCCAATATTAAAGAACCAATAACCAAGTATAAAATTGTGAATATTGTTAAAATATTGGTCAAAGCGATATGTTGCACTTATTTTGACCAATTAAAATTTACTGTAAAGAAAATCAATTGACAGCCAATGTAGATGTAATTTCTCTAATTATTGTAAAGAAGTCTAAGGTTATCAATGTTGCCACTTTCTTTTGCATAACATGATGATAATAAGACTCAATGAAAAATGACAATGTGGCATACTGTTATTCAGAAGTTGGTGGTCCCCTGCCTGATCTGCTATTGATCTTAAGTATGCTCAGGGCTGGTTTGTTTATCGCCTGTGTAAAGTTCTGTTTTCTCAGATTTCATGTGTTTGGTCAAGGAAATGTGTAACAACTTTGCAAAAAAAAAAAAAAAGAAATTTGCACGATAAGACCTTTTCATCATATGTAAGACTATTGAAGACTATAATAAGTAGTGTTTTGACAGGGGTTCAGGGAGCCTTTTGGTGGTTATTGTTGACCTTGTGTGCTTTAAGTCCTGTAACATAAAAGTTGAAAAAAAAAAAGACTTAATCATATAATTTCATATTATAAAATCTTTTGTCATACAAACCTTTGGACGTATCCATAGTGACAAAGAAAGTAAAAGTGAAAGTGAAAAAAAAGTGACACAGTTAGCCCTAGACAAAGTTTAAAACATTATTGTAGTGCAATGATTATTTGACAGGTGAGTAGGCAATTGTTCAGACTGACTGTGATGCATTAACATTTACACTTCAAATACAATGAGTTCACAAGCATTTCACTGATCATCAGATCACAACACATTTTGGACCCAGATTACAGATGTTAGGGCTGACCACATGTGATCAGATCATTTGAAATAAACTCACCTAAAGGATTATTAGGAACACCTGTTCAATTTCTCATTAATGGAATTATCTAATCAACCAATCACATGGCAGTTGCTTCAAGGCATTTAGGGGTGTGGTCCTGGTCAAGACAATCTCCTGAACTACAAATTGAATGTCAGAATGGGAAAGAAAGGTGATTTAAGCAATTTTGAGTGTGGCATGGTTGTTGGTGCCAGATGGGCCGGTCTGAGTATTTCACAATATGCTCAGTTACAGATACTGGACACAACACGCACAACCTTGAGGCGGATGGGCTACAAAAGCAGAAGACCCCACCGGGTACCACTCATCTCCACTACAAATAGGAAAAAGAGGCTACAATTTGCACGAGCTCACCAAAATTGGACAGTTGAAGACTGGAAAAATGTTTCCTTATCTGATGAGTCTCGATTTCTGTTGAGACATTCAGATGGTAGAGTCAAAATTTGGCGTAAACAGAATGAGAACATGGATCCATCGTGCCTTGTTATCACTGTGCAGGCTGGTGGTGGTGGTGATATAATGGTGTGGGGGATGTTTCTTTGGCACACTTTAGGCCCCTTAGTGCCAATTGGGCATCGTTTAAATCCACGGCCTACCTGAGCATTGTTTCTGACCATGTCCATGCCTTTATGACCACCATGTACCCATCCTCTGATGGCTACTTCCAGCAGGATAATGCAGCATGTCACAAAGCTCGAATCATTTCAAATTGGTTTCTTGAACATGACAATGGGTTCACTGTATTAAAATGGCCCCCACAGTCACCAGATCTCAACCCAATACAGCATCTTTGGGATGTGGTGGAACGGGAGCTTCGTGCCCTGGATGTGTATCCCACAAATCTCCATCAACTGCAAGATGCTATCCAATATGGGCCAACATTTCTAAAGAATGCTCTCAGCACCTTGTTGAATCAATGCCACGTAGAATTAAGGCAGTTCTGAAGGCGAAAGGGGGTCAAACACAGTATTAGTATGGTTCCTAATAATTCTTTAGGTGAGTGTAGATATTAGTAAACAGGGTTAGGAAATTAGTATTATGCATGCCCTTTTATACTATGTTTAATCAATTTGGTTGCTGAAAAAAATGATGGAATAATTATAGTTTTTTAGCAGAGCTGCACAAAGTGTTTTTCCAGAGAGTTCCCAGTTGGCAGTGAGTTGTGCTTCACAAATTTGCTTCTGGGTTAAAATCTATCAAATCTATGTGCTTTAGAGAAAAGTGTAAATGTGTTTAAAGTGCACAGAGGAATGACCACAGGCTACTGATGTTGATTAAACCCAAATGTTAAAATGTAAAGCACCACTAGGCGAGATAATGAAGTAGTTATGTCTGTTAATTGCATCTGTTAACACAATAATAATGTTTTTTTTCTGTGTGCCTCCTTTTCAGCAACTGAACTACAGCAAACAGTGCACTCAGTGGATGTGAATGTTTGCTAACCTGTATGGAAAATAACATAACTGTGAAATCGATTGGCCTGCTTTAGCTAGTGGTACAGAAAGGGAAGTGTGAGAGGGGTCTGTGTTTTATTGGGATGTCTTCCCAGACTAGTGGCATGTGATGAGCTGTGGGTAATGAGGGATAATTGGCTCAGTGAAATCCCATGGATCAATAAGAGCCAGATGAGTCTTTCACCAGTGGAGCTTCAACTTTTGGAATCAACCACCCTGAGCAGTCTTGGCCTTCACTGTAATTAATTTTGCTTCGGCAGCTACGAGGATTGTTTGCATGCTTCATACAAGCATTAGCTTTGTCCTTGTGATTCTGCTGCTATGCCAGCTGGCTCTTCTGGTTGGGCTCCTTCATGTTCTTTTCCTACAGTGTCTTTTACCTTCTTGTCTATGCATGAAATGGCATTCACAATGCCTTTACCAGTGCAGGTCATATGTGCTCAGAAGTTGGTTTTGTTCCAAGAATGAGATCGAGGTTTCCATAAATATCCAAACATTTATTGTGGTTTTTGACATGTGGTTAAACCATGTGACAGTGGGATTTTTTTATTTTTTTGCAATACCATTAGTACCAGAGGTACGAATTTATTAGGGAAATTAAAAATGGTCAAGATGCTTCAGACTTTTGAAAAATTTTGAAACTTGAGATGCACTGACCCTTTTGTAATGTGTTTTTGGGTGTAACACAATTTAACGTGACAAAACCATAAGGCAGAATTTGATTTTATCGTTTGAGAATTGATTGGATTGATTAGAAATATAAGAGCGCTCAGTGCCATCAAGAAAATCATTCCAGAGGCAGATCTAGTTGTTAGATTTTGATGTAATAAGATAAATCTTTAGGTTAATGTGCACCGATGCATTATACACAGTAAGACAATGAATATGTAATATGAAATATGTATTATGTGAATTGGGTTTTCAGGTACACTCTCAGAAAAAAAAAGGTACAAAAGCTGTCACTGGGGCAGTACCTTTTTCAAAAGGCACAACTTTGTACCTAAAGAGTCCATATTGGTACCCTAAAGATACATATTAGTACCTAAAATGTACAAAAGTGTACCCTTTGTAAATGTACTGCCCCAGTGACAGCTTTTGTACCTTTTTTTCTGAGAGTGTAGGTCTAATTTGTGGACTAAATTTGCATACTGAGTTTACTTTAAAAATTGAAGTTTGACGGAAGTAATGTTATAGATTTTTTTTTGTCCATATGTTTAGTTTTTCCAAAAATAATTCCTTAACTCTAAAAGGAAAATGCCACCGTTTTTTCCATATTCCACTATGTTCTTCCCTTAACTTAGACAAGTTGACACGTACCTCTCCTGTCTCAGTGCGTACACTCAATCACTGTAGCACGTGGTGCCACTATGCTAGTGTTTAGCTTAGCACCATTAATTCCTTTGAAATTATATCACTATATCTACTCTTGTAACAGTCTTTAAATAAGGAAAACATGGAAGTGGTTGGTAGCTTCTAAATTTATCCCTGTTTTGATCCTAAGGAATGAATGGTGCTAAGCTAAATGGCACCGCCACTATGCTAGTGTTTTAAATTATTGATGAAAAAACAAGGAATACGTAGGCATAACAGTATGTATATATTGAATGTTAATATGCTAGTGGAACTCTGTAAAAGTATCATTGGTTGTTTGCTTGTTGTCACTTTTTTGTGTTCCAACACAGTGGACTATAAGAGCTGAGCTATTCTGGATGCTACTTTTAAATGGGACATTGTGTGATCATGCTAGCATTTCCAGTGTTACTCACTGAGGAGAAACCACTAGTTCCAGAAACAAGAATGAATGGTATTAGGAATCAATAGCATTTTGAGAGCAGTCTTTCTGGCTTAAGACTTGTTTATACATGAAGGTGAAAGTCGTGGCCTAATGGTTAGAGGGTTGGACTCCCAATCGAAGGGTTGTGGGTTCTAGTCTCGGGCCGGACGGAATTGTGGGTGGGGGGAGTGCATGAATAGCTCTCTCTCCACCTTCAATACCACGACTGAGGTGCCCTTGAGCAAGGCATCGAACCCCCAACTGCTCCCCGGGCGCCGCAGCATAAATGGCTGCCCACTGCTCCGGGTGTGTGCTCACAGTGTGTGTGTGTGTTCACTGCTCTGTGTGTGTGCATTTCGGATGGGTTAAATGCAGAGCACAAATTCTGAGTATGGGTCACCATACTTGGCTGAATGTCACTTCACTTTCACTTTTCACTTTCAAATGGTATTATGCATGGTACTTAATTATGCATTGTATATATAGGTAATAAGGATCAGTCAAAATCTTGGCTTAATCATATGTAGGCTTATAATAATATGACTTCAGTTCATTTTCCTAGACTTAAAAATGTATATAAATGTCAATGTGTTGACTCAATGGATAAAATGGCAGCATTCAGCTTGTACAAAGCCTCTTTCTATTCCATGAATAGAATTCAAATGTCATGATAAAAATTATGTAATGCACTGATGTGTCAAGAAATACAGATAACGTTGCTCACCATGACCTGTTATAATAAAACACAATGACGTGGACACATGCAATTCGCATATGTATGAATCTTTCAGTAAAATGTTAACACCGTTTCCTAACCAGGAACAATGCAATACAATGTTTTCCCCCATCCATGTTGAAAGCTAAAGTGACATAATAAAATCACAGCTAATAAGATCACTAAAAATAAGGCATTGTCATTTGTGTGATTTCTCACAATAACACAATCGTTTCTTGAACGATCCCTTTAAAGGTACAGGTTGTAGGACCTGCCACTAGAGGGAGTACTACCAAAACCATAACAATTGCGTGGTTTGTTGACGCTAAGAAGGAGTGTGGAATGATGGGATTTGTTGTCTTCTACCCAACCGCTGATGGCCATCAATCAGACGGAAAGATAAATCATGAATTTAATGGGAGTTCAAAGATTTGCGCGAGTAGATTACACACAAAGTCAATGCAAAGACGCAATCAGACTATGGATCAGATGCGATGCCCCACGTTTGGCGTGTATGCCCAATAATACTAATCTTGTTGATTGTTATAATAGCATACGTTTTCTGCAAAGATACGAATCAAAACAACTCAACTGTTGAGTAAAACACAAGCTAGATCTGCATCTGTTTTGTCGCGAAGCTACTTCCGCATTTGTTCCGCGAAACTATTGTCATTTGGTTTCCACGTCAGTAAAGGCGGTAACAAAGGGAAACTAACGTCATTGACAGACGACTGCACTGCCCAGTGTCACGGTTTAGAAGGGGAATTTTCTAATGATTTAAAAGTAGTTGAAAACATTAAAGATATTGCTAGTAATCAGCTGGACAAAAATATATAACACTAGCCTAGTGTTTTCTGGATATTTTACTGCAAATATCTTACAAATTGTACCCTTAAGTGAGCATTAGATGATGGCAAAGGCAATCTAAAAATAAAAATCTAGGATTACATTTTAATAAATGAAAAAAATAATAATCAGCCAATAACCAATATATTCCTATTACAATCATAATCTTTATTTATTTATTCACAATATTCATAATTTTTAATTCATAATATCATCTTCTCTTGGAGTTCCCTGCATCGCTCCAGTCCATTGTCATTAACTCTCTTCTCGATCCATTCCAACATTCATCCTGCATTCTTTGATTTATCCGCCCCATCCTCCTCTCCGTGTTGCCTCTTTCTGATGATTCATCATTACTGGCTGGCTTGTTTGTATCCATTTATTACTGTGCATTACATTCTAAGCTTGTATCCGTGGCAACAGCGAACCTCCATCTTGGAAGCAGCAGTTTGTCTGTGAGACTCAAACGCCTCTCTCTGTCATCAAGGTCAGAGCTGATTGCAGGAATGTTGATCGTGATGTAGCGTCAAAGCAGCCACTCTTTCATAGCCTCTGATAGCACCGGGCTGTTTGCTAGGCTTAAATGGCTGCGGTTAAAAGAACCCTCTAATGGTTTTAGTTATGTTTTTACTGTTGATGAAGAAGGCCTTAATCAAAAGTCTTTTGTTGTCCCATTACAGATCTGAGACGAGAGAGTCTTCAAGCCCCATTAGTAATGACAAGGTATTCTCTGTCTCCTCAGCTGAGGAGGAAGGAGCTTATCACGAGAGACAAACCCAGACAGAGATCATTTGTGGCACAATAGGGACAAGTGCCTATAATGATGTGCACTCCTGACAGAATGACATATGAAGACATCCACATAATGAATCTGATTGCACAGATTCTCACGTGTTTCCTCTCTTTCGAATGTGTGTCACAATAGATGATATAATGATGATGCTCTTAAATCAGCAAGGGCCCTCAGAGAAAGAGACGATGTGTTGTACCGTGTGGGAGATTTGATGAGCAAAGGACAGCGCATGCGGTATAGGTTTTGACATGATTGTTTAAGCGTGTTGTCAGATTTGTTTTCCCTCTTTCACTTTTTAAACCGTGAGATGTAGTCCAGCCAAGCCAATTCAAAATTTTGTGAAATCACACTATTTATTACCTCAGACTAAGCACTTCTTGCAAAGGTCACATACAGTAATTCTATATTAACAATGTAAACCTGCTTAAGGTGGTTTACTGGTCTTAACTGGTTTAAGCAGGTTTAGCATGTCTCCTAAACTGACTAGCTGATAATTCTAAAACCAATATGGCAATACTGAACAACGGCAGCCAGATTTGTCATTTTTGTTGTTAAAGCTGAATTTTCAGCAGTTTTTACTACAGTGTTCAGTGTCACATGATCCTTCAGAAATCCTTCAGATAGGATGATTAGAGACTATTCAAGAAACATTTCTTATTATTATCAATGTTGAAAACACTTGTGCTGCTTAATATTTTTGTAACAATGTAGAAGTCTTTACTGACACTTTTTTAATGCATCCTTGCTGATTAAAAGTATTAATTTATTTTATTTAAAGCTTACTGATTCCAAACTTTTCAATGGTAGTGTATATTTATATATGACATATTTGCATGACGTATTATTTTTTTTATTTACATTTTTAATTATTATTAATTTTTTATGTTTTGCACAGTATCACTGGCGATTTGTTTCCTTAGATTATGAATGACCGCTCGTTCATACCTTTATAAGTGCATGAATGTTTGTCTTTTATTCTTTTCTCAGTACTGGGAATCAAATGTATTTTGTGATTCATCTGTCAGTTGATTGGTTTTGCTCCAGGATTAAAAAGAATTAATGAAGAAATTCTATTCAGAACACGAACAGAATAAACTTCTGGAGCCAAGACTGCTGGACAATTTAGTGGTTGCCCTTCTACTCTATAATATTGCTTGTTAAATGCACTGTGCTTGACCTGCTATGGCAGATAATTTGATTCAGTATATCTTGGATTAATTTTGGGGAATTGTGCTCGTCTAATCCCCAGTTGAATGAATATGACTTGCTCTTTCACTTTAACCTCAGGCTGAAATTCATTCCAGGATCATGTGTGCAGGATAAATACTCATCATTTCAGTTTCATGCTCATTCTTATCTGCAGTGTTTGCAGTACTGTGGCAATGAAAAGGGTGGGAATTGAAACAGTATAGAAGACTGAGGAACACTAATGTGGATTAATTACACATTTTGACTTGTTTTATGTTGATGAAGTGTCTCTTTGGAAATAGGTAGATGAACTATCATACCACATGACCTACTACCGATGATTTCACACAATAGATGCCTCCTTTGCAGTATTATTTAGACTGCTCCTTGAACTATTGCTAAACATTACGTTGAGCAATCACCTTGAAGTGTGGCATAGAAATGCATATTCAGGTAAATCGGCTCCATGCGAGTCTATTCTCATAGAGGCTGAAACCACTCAGACAGAGATTAGTCGACTTTCCTTCTCAACTTGTGCTTTAGACTGTCCTGAGGTTGTTTTATCATTGCACATTTTCATTAACTTCCATGATGCTAGTTCATGCATGCGGACTAGTGGAAAGTTGTTTGAATTGACAAAATTAGTGATTGGTGCAGATTTATTTAACCCATGGATTTATTATATATATTGCAGCATACTGCAATGCACAAATACAAATAAGAGCATATAATATACATATTATTAATATACATTTCACACCTGCACATTCAAGAAATAACTTTTAATTACTATAAATATATCCACCTTTAAATGTAATAAAGTACACTCACATAAGGCACTATATACTAAATGGCAAATTTCAAAAACTCTAAAAGTTTATTAAATTCATTAATTTAACAGCTGCTGAGGGAGTGATGGTAAATTTGACCTCATTCTCTCTTTTGATCACCATAATCCATTTTCCTTTTACCTGGATTGTGTTTTTCTTTCATCATTGGAGCAAATAGTTCTACAAAAATTATAATGGCTAAGGACTGCTATAGTTTATTTAAAGCCATTAAAAAAAAAAAAGGTCAATTTGGTTAGTTTGCAAATATCTGTTGAGCAGGGTGATTTTGTGTCTTTGCATAAAAGCCGATAGAAGTGATGAGCCACTCTTAAAATATTTTTGGAAGGTCTTAATAAATCAGAAATGTTGATACCTGCTGATACCCTGTACTGTATGTATTAATATTTGTTCATTTTGTGTGTCTTTTCTCTCTAGGACAAAAGGTTTGGACTCTGAGGAAAACAGATTAAGTGCCAGAAATAGACCTAACTGCAGTCAAGACCTTATTGAAGATCTAAATCAAGAACTTGTGACTCAGAAGGAGCATGTGTGGTGATCCCCTGTACCTTGCTCAGCCCGTAGCAAACCTAGCGCGTCTGAGATGAGTGGTCCTCTTTGGTCCCCGGCCGCTGTCCCTGCCTGCTCTTGGCAGCGCTTGGTGGCTTGAGCAGATTGCTCCATCCTGGCATCCACGGGAGCGTGGAATGGCCTCTTTGGACCTGCCGTACCGTTGTCCTCGCTGTGGGGAACACAAGCGCTTTCGAAGTCTGTCCTCTCTGCGCGCCCATCTGGAGTACAACCACACCTACGAGACCCTGTATGTGCTGTCAAAGTCCAACAGCGTATGCGATGCCGCTGCACTGCTCCCCCTAGTGGCAGACGGAGCCCTCACTGCCGAATCCCGTTTTCCATACCGCGAACTGCCCTGTCCCGGTGAAGAGCTCAGGCTTGCGCCTTCGTCTACTGCATGCTACCTGCCCAATGTGGAGTTTCCTTTGGGCGAGATCCTGGTGAAGACAGCCATGAGCTCTGGCGACGCCTTGTCCTCCACAGGGAACAACGCTGTGGCGGTGGCCGCTAATGTGGCTGCTAGTGCGGTGGAGGCAGCTTATGAAGAGGGTCTGGCTCGGTTGAAAGCGCGAGCGTTTGAGAGGCTCGAGCTAGACGAAAGGCTCGAGAAGTTGTCGGAGGAGGTGGAGCAGAAGATCGCAGCGCGTGTTGGCCGTCTGCAGGCGGAGCTGGAGAGGAAAAGCTTGGAGCTGGAAAAGGCAACGCTGGAGAGTGAGAGACTCAGTCAGGAGAAGCAAGACCTGGAGGACAAGGCCACAGAGCTTTCGCGGCAAGTTGACGTGTCTGTGGAGATGCTGGCCAGCCTTAAGCAGGATCTTGTTAACAAGGAGCAGGAGCTCTCACACAAACAACAGTAAGTTAAAGGCATCCCACCTTGTTGCATGACCAGACCACCCCTTAGAATGAGGAAAAAGTGGCGTTTGATTGAAGAAATAATGAGAAATGTTCTTGACTGCTTGAACCTTGCTGTTTTTGCTCAAAGGCTTGATTCACTCTAGGGTTCTCCAACACAGGTTGCTTTGTGTAGCAGACAGAAATTGTTTTCGACAGTTCCATGGGTCCATAGCCTCATTTAGACAAGGCATTTAAACAAGACTGCTCTGTTGCAGGCTTTCCATCTTCGTGGTTGTTTCAGTTTAGTGTGCTTTATTGGCGTGACAAAGGTTTGTACATTTCTATAGCTTAGCTGAATGCAGAATAATGCAGAACAAAATTCTGTCCTCATTTACTCAACCCAAAGGAAATTATTTTGAGCGTCCATGTTATTGGTCACCAAATCATCTTTTAACACATTTCGAAATATCTTCTTTTGTGTTCTGCAGAAAAAAGTTATAAAGGTTTTTCATGAGGGTGAGCAAACGATGGCAGAATTTGACATTTTTTATGGACAATCCCTTAATGCCGTTTCCTGAAGGCTTGTGCACCTGGGATCTGCAGATGTTTTTACTGCCTTTGCCTAAGAGTTGATAAACTACCCTACACCCTACGGGCCATTGCATTTAATTGCCAGTGTCTTTCACCAGTCCACTCCACAGTTATAATAGCAATGGCACCAGCTTCCTTGCAGTATTGTTTCTCTGTAGCAGCTCCTGCTGAGTCACAAATATGTGTTGATGTTGAGGTTATTATGATAAGATTCACTGCCACCCTGAGAGAAAGTAATAAATGGAGTCCATTGGAAAACTTTCATTGGATGTTATGAGCTTATAACTTTGATTTCTAAGCAGTTTGAATGCAATGAAATGTTATGTTTTAAAGGTTGCATATCACAAAGCCTTTTCAATTTCCCAACATCTGATTTCCTTTCTGACCAAAAGTCAGAAAATTACAAATGACAGTTTTCAAATAGTTTTAAAGTATACAATTCTAACAATACTGAGTATAAAACCTTTCAAATGGTATTTTGGTTGTCAAAAATGAATAGGGAACAAAGGTAGAAAAATGCTTTCAATTGATTCTTTGTTAAAGTCATTCAAAATAAAATATCACCTCTCCCAAAATGATTTTCATTTGATATACTACAATACGGAATTGAGGTTTTGGAGTGGTCGGAGTAAAGAGACTCATATGCTGTGGGGGATATTCTCAGCAGGACTTCATCTTAAATATACACCCGCTGTGATTGATTTGTAGCTGCCTGTGGATTAGAGTTTTCTTGAGAAACTGGTCACGCACTGCTGGCAGGTAGAAAGAAAGAGGCCTCATTTCTCTTTTACCTCTCTCACCTCTCTGCTTTTTGACCCTCAATACTCTTCCTCTATTCTCTCGTTTTATTCCCTCTCACTGTCACCTCGATCTTGTTAGCGTCTCATATCCCATCTGATCTGTGTTTCTCCTCTGCAGACTCTGGATTATTCTCTCAATTGCTGATTTTTGCTTCATTTGCCTATCATATGTGTCTCCTCTGGAGCTTTCAAGCTAAACACAAATCTTTAGACTGTTCTAACTTGGTGTGCTACAGTATATGCACTGATCACATTTACTGACTTATATCTTCAAGGTTTTTAAAAACATGATTAAACTTTCCAGCCAGACCTGCATGCTTTATTAGCAAAAAGCAACAGTTGCTTTTTTTTTAGCAATTTTTTTCATGCTTCAAATTAACTAATGATCATCCTTATATTCCTGTCACAATGTCCTGTTTAGCTATTTTAAATGTGAATAGAAAGATCCAGTGTCCATGGCTGCCATTGTTATGCAAACTTAGTTTTGTGGATCATGATTAATTCATCTGTTTTGCAGTCAGAGTATCTCTGATGTGGGAATTACAGATTGATATACTATGTGTGTGTGTTTAGTTTTCGGTTCATTAGAGGGCTCTCATATAATAACCTCTCAATGCATTTGCATACAAATATCTGCTAGTGTTCTCTTTTTGCTGTCTCTGTGACCTATCCTGTCATACTGATGTTGAAATGTACAGGATAGACATAGTTTGAGGACATGAGCTTCTTGTCATAGAGTATAGTGATAAATTGAAAATTAAGCAATAATATTGGTTCTGAAAAAAATTCTGTGAAATTAAATTTTTCATATTGCTCAATCATTGTTCAATGCGGTCAGATGTCATTAAAACAGCTTGTAAACATCATGTCATATAATGTTACATTTACCTCAGGAAAACCATTCGATGTCCATAAACTCGCTAGTTAGCTAGAAAAAAAAAGAACTCTAGAGGAGCATTTTGCTAAATATGCACTATATTACATACACATATTTTTACTGAACTCATTGATTTTGTTTAATGTGTTTTTCAATAAATCAGTCATTAAACAATTTTATTTGTGAAATTAAAATTTTCATATACAACAATTTTGTGTTATTAAATAAATTACCTGATTAAATTTAATAAACTTTCAGCTAAATTAAAACTTGGTTTTGGTACATTAAAAATGATTTCTGGTTCATCACTAGTCTAAACATCTGTTTTTACATTTTGTAACAAGCAAATAAATAAGTCTGTTAATTGATTGAGGTTCAGCTAAGTGACTGATAGCATGTACATCTCTGAGGTGTGTACTGAAGCAATTTAGTCAGGCTAATAATCTGTAATACTTCCAAGCATTCCAAGAGCCCCATTTTACTCTCCTCTAATTTGATCTCACTAACCACTCGTTTTTTCTGTTACTTGCATCTAATTATCATTCATATTGTCTGGAGACTGTGTGTTGCTTACAGCCTTACACAATCAATTACTATTCTGAACACAGTGTGTCACTGATTAGTCCTCTGCTGCTATTTTTATGTGCACTTGAAATAATTGTATCTGCGTTAGTGCTGGGGAAAGTTAAATATCAGATGTTCAATTCCTATTTCCAGGCAACGTCTTTGTTTCTCATCTGTCCATGTCTGATGCCCTGCATCAGTATTTTTTTGGGATAATCACATAGTGTTTACAGACTTGTACGGGACACTGTACTGGAAACAACGCCTCCGTTTCGAGCCCAGTTTAGACCGCTTTTCTCCACGGAGCTGCTTCGGATGCTATTACACCTTATTGTGTGTTGTACACACACCAGGGATGGAAATTACATTTTTGTCCACTGGCTGGGTGAAACAGTATGCTATTTTTATTTACCCGCCACGGTGGCCAGTAGGTGAAGCGAGTTTACACAACACAAAATCACATGCATTTGGCTGGTGGCGGGTGCTAATTTCCATCCCTGTTATGCAGTCAGTTAGTGGTTTTAGCTCATTTGCTTTCATATACATTTAATAACTGATTGTTATTAATTGATGTTTGTAGATAATTTTTTTGTTTATTTTATCAGTGGTGAAAAAAATGCAGATGTAGGTTTGCACATTACATTTGTACTCATTTTATTTCTTACTGTATTGTGTAACTAATATTCCATAATATCTTGTATTAGTATTCTCACTTAATATGAATGGAATATCATTCTTTAAATCTGAATTAAATGGCTTATTAAATTTAAGTAACTCCCAGTGCATTGTTCAAATATTCTTTGTTGTAGCAATAAAAAGCAATATTGTCATATGTATCGGACAGCCAACCAATAGTTGTTCCCGTTGAAAGCAGCATGGAAAATGTCTGAGAATAGGGAACGAGACGCTGCATCCCCTAGAGGGAGCTATGGGGATTGCCTTTGGCACTACTGGTGTCTGAAACATAAATCTAAACACAACAATGAACTTGACAGCGCAATAGCCTATGATGTCACAACTGGTGTGGCAGAGAGTATAAAAGAGCACCTGTGAAATGCATCATCTATTTCTTGTCTGAAGGAGACATACACAGCAATGCTTCAAGCATGGCAAAGGGACACAGCGTCTTGTTTCCTTATTATCAGGGAACCATGGTTACATGTGTAACCTGAAATGTTCCCTTTCGAAAGCGAATTTGTCCCCTAGAGGGTGCTAACGGTATGTCAACACATGCTGAAAGGATGAGTGCCTTATTGGCTGAGCTAAGTCAAAGACTCAAAAGAGTCTTCACCCCTGCACCAGTAATGCGATCATAGCTTCTCAAGAACGAAGGCCGCAACAGGAGAGAAGAAGCCTAACTATTTCAGGCCAAGGAGGCTCGGAGTGAGCCTAATACTGAGAGTTAACTGGCCCGCAAAGCTCTGCAGAGTGGAGACTCTTAAATGAGAGGCGACCTATCAAGACTCCACACTAACGTCAGATTTTGCAGATTTCTAGGAGAGGAAGCCTCAGTATGAAAGCCTCTCCAAATCGAGAGAAGAACTAACAACACCCCGCGCTCAGTATCTCTTGTACAGAGGCTCACAAGGAGACTACTACTCACCATTACTCTTTGAGTTTAGCTCTGGGGAGCGGAGGCCTCAACAAGATTATGGTGCTCTTACCATAAACATGGATTTTAAACAAGGCATGAAATGCGTTTCAGCATGACAACACTCTAAAACTAGAGGAGGCCTTACTATGTCCCATGCTCGACATCTTGGAAGGAGGTTCACAGAAAGCCTTCTACTCACAGATGCTGTCTTTAGCAGAGCTATGGCGAGCGGAGGCCTCTATGAAGATAACTCTCTGTAGGGAGAGGAGGCCTGACGATGCTCGCAGTAGATGGCTGAGCTCAAGAAATGGAGGCCTCAGCATTACAACTTTCTAAAATGAGAGCAGGCCTAACTACGCCCCACGCTCTGTGCATTTTGTAAGGAGGTTCACAGAGAGCCTCCTTTTGGAGCTCTGCACTGGTGTCTTGCAAGGTTAAGCAGCACCATCACAGAATTCAGTCCCCCAGACTTTGTTACTGAAGTAAAAATCCTGTTCATTTTCTCTGTAAGAGAATTGATTTTGAACAATAACCTTTAAAAACACACTTGCAGTGCGCTACGAGGTTGTTAATCAATGGTATATTATTTTGTTGAAGCCATCAGCCAGCATTATGTCAAGTTGTTGTTGTTTTTTTGTTTTTTCTTATTAAATAGTGGAATTCCTGGTGAAAACTACATTACCAATGATACTGCATATAAATCTCCAAATCGTACAAAGCACTGTGATCCCATGAAGCACAATAGTGACGCTTGATGTCTGACTTAACCGGACAGACTTGATTGCAGAATTACAGAAAATCGCATTTCTGCATGTACAGAAATGATTAGAAAGCTAACTGGTTATCTTACATGCCTTAGGCCTGACTGATTATTCTATTTTTCTAGCATATCTTAATATAAATGTTAATGTCTACCAATAAAAACATCTCCTCTTCTATGATAACCACTGCTACATATGCATAACTGGATATTTTTCCTGATTAATACAACCAGCTCAAACCAGATGAAAACAGCATTTGTTTTTGATCAGGCATTACAAATGGGACCTTCTTGGAGTCCAACCACAAATGGTTTCTGGGGGGAATGTATCTTTCTGAAAACCAGCAGCATCATATCGGAGCAGTTTTAATCCGCTGCTTTTAGATAAGGGCTGTGTGGAAGTAAGCAGGCACACAGGTTATTACACACTCTCTCAGTCTCTCTGTACACTGTGTTCTCAGCGCTACATTCACACTGCATTCTCTCATACATTCCAGTTGAACCTAGAGGTGTGACCTCGAGTTGAGATATTAATAAATAGTTATTTGTTCTTAGTTATAAAAAGGTTGCATGCTTGGTAATGTGTATGTTTGTGCTCATTAGAAAAGGGTACGTTTATTAGCAAACACAAGCTAGAGCACTTTCAAACAGCCGTACTTAGTTTGAATTCTCAGTGTGAATCTGAAAGCCAGGGTATGTCTTTCAGCGTGCTTTGCTTGTAGCATATTGGAATTTAGATATTAGCTTTTTGGGCTGGCAGTCTTACTTGCATTCATGTTCCACTGTGAAGAAGCTTCAGTCAGCTACAGGACTGGAAGCTACACCGGGAGAGTTTTGATTAGGACAGACAGCGGGAGACACACTGTTATATGTCCTGTTGCTTCGGCCACTTAATTGTTCACGCTTTCTTCTGTCACTTAACTGTGTTCACTTTAATCCTGTACATATCGATATTTTTTAAACATTTTTGCCCATAACTGCATCTGCTTGGACAAGGGTTAAGCTGCCTTTTCACTATCTCCAATAAATGACAAACCGGAGGTCATTAATTACCTGTGGAGATATGCAAAGGCAGAGTTTTCCGATCTGATTTGAGGATTGGATGCCACCACCAGAGATCATTAGTGGTCATTCACAATGATGAGTAAGTGAAGGTTAATATTTAATTCTTCTTCTGTGTTTTCTTTGGTCATCGGTTGTACATTTTTGTTCATGTTAGTCCCTGTATCCTTGGTTTCTATTTATGCCCTTGTTTGTTGCCTTGGTTGTCCTAGTTTTTTTGTCATATGTTGTCAAATTTACCTGTTGTTCACACCTTGTCTAATTTGGTTCTTTGACAGAATTTTCTGGCTTTCCATGTTTTGGTCCATGTCAAAACACGGGGAAGTAGCAGAAGAAACATGCAATCACGTATTTAAGCAGATTCATATGTAAAATAATGTATAAAACAGCATATAAACTGCCTAACTTTACAGAATGAATTGTAGATCTAGGACATGGTATATCGTGTAAACTTTGGATGTGTTGATGGAAGCGATCTATACCATATATGTTTTGATCATTGTTCTGAATCTGATCCAGATGTAGTCTTTAACAAAAAATGCAGTTTTTCTCAGCTTTTTTGTTCAAAATGTTGCTTTTTCCATGAAACACATTCAAGTGTTGATAAAAAAGATTGCATGAAGCTAGAATAAAACAGGTTTTTTGGGTGCCATTAAACTTTTGTGAAAACGATAAAAAATGCTGGTGGTGGCATATAACTGAAACTATTAAAACAGGAATTTGGGGCATATATCAAACCGACTAGCATTTATTACCCAAAATGTGCATACACCCTTGCATACAACATGAGTCATCATTACTTTTTGTATTTTTCTTTATTTTTCTTTTTTTCAAGAGAATGACTACTAGTTTAGTAAAAATGCATTTATGTGCATATGAATGTGTATACTCATATAGAGACAGTCTCTATGTAAACATGGACTAAAATCCACAAAACTTCATTTTTGATTCCCTGGGGTCAAGCACACACTGATCACAGTGTTACTCTCACTTGAAAGCCCCCACACATTATGGGACGATAAACAGATTTATCAAGCTGACCCATGAAATTAGGTGCCAGCCCTTTAATTACTGAAAACTCACTGCAGTTTAAGATAGTGAGGGCCAGAGGCAGATGTAATGTATGCGGCTGTGTGCATGGTATACCACACACTGAACACACACCGCTCTTCCCTGCCTCCACATTACTGGGCCCGTAATTAGTTTACAGTGCTGATTGACTGTCATTCTCTCTGCTGTGAGTAAACAAAAACAATGTTGACCTTTACTACAGTAAGAATGCAGTCGAGTGACTAGAAAGCAGTCATTCAAGAAGTGATTACATTAGATACTGAAAAGCTGTTTTGAATTGAACAGTCCACACAAAAATATTAATTCCAACCAGTGCAGACTACAGTCTGTTTGACAGTGATGATTTAATAGGGCCTGATCTTTATCATTGTTATTTACTTAGAGGATATTTGAGATTACACAATTACATACAGTAAATGGCATTGAGATCACATTTACTCAATGCCACAATGGTACATTCATTTTCCTAGTTTATTAAATGCTTCTTTTAATTTATGTGGATATTTAAAGCCTCTTCTTTCAGTACAGGGACTGGTGCATTATTCACTATGGCCTTTGCCATTGTTTGCAACCTTTGTTGATGTAATACTCGAGATGTCAGTATCTCAAAATATCCTTTTGTTGACGTATGAAAATAATAACTCCAACTGTGTGAGAATCTACTGTGAATGTGAGAGAAGCTTGGAATAGCTGAGCTGATGGTGTCGAGGCACACACCAGTGTTTATGTGTACTGAGACATTACCTACACGGAGATAACAGTTGTCATGCTTTCACTGGCTGCACACACACTCCAGGGAATTGCAGAATTCTAGAGGAGATAAACAAGAATGAGAAAAGGGACAAACGGGAGGGAGAAAGTGGTATCAAATGCCCTTTTCCAATTTGGCGAGATGTGAGAGGTTTAAATTAGCATGTTCTGTAGACTTTAAGGTCTTTAAAAGAAAACAGTTTGTAGGGATACATCATTAGGTTTATCTATATGTGACGCAATACCACCATATCTTAAGAGCTACATGCTTAATTCTCTTTAACAAACTCCATACTCATTCAAAAATGATCAAGAGCAACTGACAGTACTCACAGTAATTCTCATTTCTTTTTTTCTTCCTCACTCAGAGAGGTGGCCCATATCGACCAGTTCCTGCAGGAAACAGCTGCACGTGAAGCCAATGCTAAAGTGCGTCTTCAGCAGTTCATCGAGGAGCTGTTGGACCGGGCTGACCGTGCTGAGAAACAGCTCCAGATCATCAGCAGCTGTGCCACCACCCCCAACGGCAGCCTGGGACACTGCAGTCTCCAGGGATCCAAACACAATGGACAACAGGTACAATGACTGAGCGAAAACGATGAAGGAGAACAAAAGATTTTGGAGTGATGTACTAAGAGGAATCAGAGATTACACGTCTTTGTTGTCAGTTATGCAGTTTTGTGTAAAAAAAAAAAAAAAAAAAAAAAAATCTATTCATCAGAGATTCCTGAAAGAATGCATCACAGTTTCCTTATAAATATTTATATATATTAATATAAAGCAACAATGACAATAATAAATGTTTCTTCATTATATTAGAATCATTTCTGAAGGGAATGGCTGCTTCGGCATTATTTGTATTAGCATTATTTACATGCATTTTTTTACAGTATAAATCTTTTACTTTATTTTCAATCAAATAAATGCTGCTGCAGATGGAGCGGCATTTAATACACAGAGTCATAGATTACTGACAAGCAACGCAATTCATAATCGAAGACAAATTATCTGTGATTATAAACGCAATATTGATGGAGATTTACTACTAATCAAAGAACCGGCTTTACTGATGAGATGTGCATGATAATGGCATGCGATTTATCATGCAGCTCTAGAAAAATTCAGTGTGTGCATGTATATGTGCACGGTTACTCACACTGCCTTTTCTAGGCTTCTTTTGACAGTGAATGGCACATTCAGGCAGCACCCTAACACCTCACACTCTGACATCATTGGGGGGTGGATCCCTTAATCACCATGGAAACAGCAATCTAGATTTATCATTTACTCATATAGTGTACTGCATACAGCACTGGTGACTCAGTTTGAGTTCACACACAGCCTGTGTTCCCAAATGCCAGCCGCAGCCTTCCAGTCTCCTACTATCTGGAAAGGAAGTACACTCAGTGATGTCAGAAGAAGGGCAGAGTGTTTCAGAAGCATGCACGCTGTGATTCAGGACATTTGGCCTAATTACAGCACAGACAGGCAGTGTGCAGGAAAGTCAGCAAAAAAAAAGAAAAAGATGGAGGTGCAGAGTTAATTGTTGTCACCTCAAGCATTTCCCACAATTCCAGCCAGTCTGTCATGCTGTCCACCACTAGTGAGATCAATGGTGCTGCTTTTCTGTCTTCAGGCACTAAGCCCAGTGTCTGTTTGTGAATGTGTGAGTGCCCTGTCAGCGTTATGGCACCTTGCTTGGCCCATTTTTTTTCTTGGGTGTATCACCTAACCAGCTAGAGCAGTGATTTAAAGGCACAGTTTTTTATCATATCAGAAAAAAACGTATTTCATAAAAACAACAAAAAGTCCCATATTTCCCTGCATTTTGGCATCTCATGTTTTTGTATTCTATCTATTCTTTTTGTAGTCTATCTGTTTTCTTTTTATTTATGTACTGTGTTTAAGCTAACTGAGACTTGTAGCACTTGCATATACTGTAATTGCGCTCTTGTTGTTTTTGATTGCTTCCATTGTAAGTCCCTTTGGATAAAAGCATCTGCTTAATGACTAAATGTAAATGTGAATAAAATGTACATAGATTAGGATTATTATAGTTAACTAAAACAAAACCAACTCAAATAAAACCAATCCATTTTGTTACTTGAAATACAATAAAGATTAATTAAAGGTATTTCATTTCAACAATTCTCAATTTTCTTTTTTTTAAAATACTAACATAATTACAACTAAATAAACTAAAACAACGACAACTATATAAACATAAAAATAGATAAAATCAATTTCAATATTAACTAAAATTATTATAGGATATCAATGATACAAAAATAGCACTGGTGCAGATTTGCTGAAAAGAAATAAACTCAATTATACACAATATTTAAAAACACAGAAAATATAAAATATGCATTATCCTTTGATAAGGCTTTGAGCAGATTTGTTAAACTGGCACAATTGATCAAATGAGCTCAAATGTCAGGAGACAGTCAATTTGGTGGAAACAAATCAATTATTTGGCCTGGTAGAGTCTTTCGGCAAGACACATTACCACAGGTTGCACCAAGGGGATTGTCCGTGTAATAAGTGTACGGTTAGCTAATTTACATAAAAGCAGCTAAATGACAAATGAGTTATTTGTAAGATGAGTAATCAGTGATGCGAAGCAACCTGCTGTCTCGTTGGCTGTGCTGTTATTTTGGACTCAGGGAGTTTTGAAACATTACTGTCAGTGTTGATCCAGACATAACCTACTTGTCATGAAGCATGAATAGTGGCGCTTAAACATACAGTCGTGATTTCATCAATGTTCTGACGAAAATGTGACATGTTACTGCAAGTGCTGTATGGACCCTTTTCAAGACACATTGTAAAGGTCTACAGTATTTTGTATTTTGATATATATACATTTATAACACCATACTTTGTATTATATTACCTTTGTGTCAAATTACAAAAAACTAGTTAACGCTAATGCGAGAGTGTTTGCTGTTATCAGTCTCTCTTGATTTTTAGCCTTTTTTTTGAAAGTCATGAAAACTCATTTTCTTTTGCTATTTGAGCAAATGGGAATATATTTATGGCAGTCTCCCATTCATTATTAAGTAGAAGTTTACCCAACTATGACAACTGCTGCTGCTGAGAAACACGAAAATGTGAATAGGGTCCATTTCTGTAGTCTGGATCATGTGTGAACATCTCAGACTGGTCCTAGTTTTCTACTTTACCTGTTTATCTGCTTTGATTCTGTTTGCCTGCTAATGTTGAGCTGCAGTTTCTCAGTTGTGTTCAGTGAAATGTCATCTTTCTCACTCTGTCTCTCACTCTCTCACACACACACAGCTTGATTTCTCTCTCTTTCTCTCATAGAGAAATTCCAGTATCTCTGGGGCATCGAGGGGCATGTACCAAGTGTCCGATCGACGTTCCTCCCCAAGCACTGCGTAAGTCTCATCATAGCTGAATTCTGCATTCTGAATTCTTTAACATCGTTTAAATGAATTGTTTTGTTCCTGACTGAATTAACCTGCTTGAACAAATTGGTTGAATGACTGATTCAGTGACTCACTAATAAAGATACCAGAATATCTCTTTTATAGCATGCTGAAAGTGTAGTTTTTCTTCAGACTTTGAAGTATTAAAGTTGTCATAAAATTTAGCCCTCAGAATTATGCAGTTTTATCTCAAGTATGGCAGAGTCATGGAGTCAGCGTGGATGTGTCTAGGAAATAATCGCTAGATTGTTGCATTTGCCTCGGGGTTAAACCAGTCTGTAATCTCTCAGCCATGCAGAAGATATGCGGAAAGAGTCCTGTTGCACACAGACACACACACACACACGTAAATTGCTGTGTGTTGCAAAGCTAAAGTGCCTAAAAGCACAAGGCCAAAAACAACCATTGGCCAAGGCTCTTGAAGGATAGTGCTGAACACTTCTTGTGTGTGTACTGAGAGCATGTGTGTCAGGTCAGGTCAGGTTTTGCCTACATAGTGGAGACCGAATGCCCAAATTTAGTAAAACCTAAATTCTGGACCGAATTGATGATAGAATTCTCTTTAAACTACAGTATCCTTTTAATAAACAAATGCAATAATGTCTTAATGGAAATAAAGATGTGTGTGTGTGTGTGTGAGTGTGTGAGAGAGAAAGAGGCCATTCCGTTTTTTGTTTCATTTTTAGATCTTCTTCTTCTCATGCGATTTCACCTAACATACCATAACCTTTCTGTGGCAGCTCTTTTGACAAGGTTCTGATCTGTGAATGAGACATCACTATCCATCTGTTGTGTGTGTGCATCTACGCATGGGCCATATCAAACCATTTGGTGCACTGATGGGAAGGAAGGAGCAGTGTGGGTTTGCCCGGAGTCTGCTGTCCCTAAGTTGACATCACAGACTCCACAGGTCTTGCTCATGATTCAGACGAGAGAGGCTTGAAATAGCGGACCACATATGAACACTGCTGTTCCTTTATTATGACATAACCACCATCATGTATCAATTATTAATACATGAAATAAAGAAGTGGCATATATAATACTGTTAAAAATATGGGGACAATATGAAATTAACACTTTTATTTGGCAGGAATGCAATAAATTGATCAAAAAAGTAACAGTAAAAACATTTTTAATGTTAAAAAAGGGTTGTTTCAAATAAATACTGTTCTTCTGAACTTTCTATTTATCAAAGAAAACAGCTGTTTTCAACATTGATAATAATAATACATTTCTGAAGGATCTTGTGACACTGAAGTCTTGAGTAATGGCTGTCAAAGGTCCACAGCAGTCCATTTTGCAAAAGAGTTTGTAAATCTGTCTGAGGTACACTTTGGGGAAGCCATTGCTTTCATATTCAGCATCTTTATTTTGTTAGCATCAAATGAAAATTACAAATAGATAGATCTTACATGTAAGTTGTGCTGAAACATTGCGAAATCTCTATAATACCATAACGAAACCAGACTTATCCTCAAAGTTACAAATTTTCTTGCAGATGTCATTATTTTTTTACTGTCAGTTTGCATGAAACTTTTCATATAATTTCTCTTTAGTCATTACGTGTTATGTTTAATATGGCTTTTGATATCTGTGCTATAGCCAGCCATGTATTACACATTACACATGTGAAAGAAGTGATAATGTGTAAAAGCGTAATCTCTAGTGGGTCGTTTGCTCTTCAGGCCACAGTGAAATGAAAGTCTGTCATTGTAGTTGGTTGCCTACAGTGACTAGTGACTGCAGTAGCACAGTACTTCTTTAAATCTCAGTGTTGGCATTTGAACTGTAACATCTGGAGAATTACTAAATGTCTGGCTGGAATCCCCAGTGGAAATTCGGTCCCTGCTAAGCTTTGGAGGAGAACATCCCTTACCCATAACCCCATGCAAATGCCCTAACTGTTGCATGAGTTGATTGGTTTTACTTGTAATGGTTAACGAAATGCCTTGCATAGTGGAAGAGTTCAGAAGCATCTTATCCATTAATACTGAAGCCCGCATGAGATTTTTGAGCCTTGTAGATTTTGGATGCAACTATTTGAGTCTTTGAAAATGAAGTTACATAATTATTGAAGATGCAAAACGGAATAATGCTTTCACATGTCTAAATTTGGTTAGTCCAATTGTTTCACAGCATCCTCAGATCATTTGCTTTAAATAGCTTTTTTATATACTGCAGTCGTATGCTGACTACCAGCTGCTGAATCCACATAAATACTGTATATACATACAGGCTATGTGTTAAATATATATTTAATTTGACAACCACTGTAACCTAGACTTGTTTTTTTTTAAATATATAGAGCTACTGAGTACTTAAAGAGTCAGTACTGACACTAGTGCATAATAAAAAAGTTTATGGCATTTCTAAAAGTTTTGCTTTAGTGTTGTTTAGTGTTCTGAGCTCAGTGGTAAGAAGAATCTTCCGAGGAGAAAACAACTGAAAGCCACTCTTGCATTTGCAATTAAGGAAATTACCCATTACTATTCAGGCTTAAACATAATATTTGCAAGATTAATCTTTGTAAGTTATTAATCTTTCTTCCAACAAAGTGAGCTAGCAGAGTCTCTTTTTTTCTGAATTAGTGGGTGTGTGTGTCTGTGTGTATTATAGGAAGTCTGTCTAGACAGATCTGATCGTATTTCCTGGTAAACTCTGTTCTTTTTACACAAACCCTGTATCCAAAGCAGATGTTTTCAGCTGGTGGTTCTTGATCCAGAAAATGGGTGGCAAGACTATTTTTGTTGGCTCATGGAATGCAAATAAGACAATGCAACTACTCGTATAATTGTGCGTAATTAGGATAGCAAAATAAATAGGGAGTTAGTAGAAGCGAGACTAATCAAGCAAATGCTATGCGAACTTGTTGTGACATACATTATTATTTTAGTATTATATATATTCCATCATAGTATTCATTGGATCTGGGCAGTTATGATGACACATATTGTGGCTACAGTATAAAGTGTCTATTTTTAGAGATTATGCTTTACTGTTTATATCGTGACGTGAAGTTTAAATATATCTTTATTGTGAAATAAGATTTTGGTCAAATTCCCCACTCCTATTTTTATTTTTTAATATTTTCCAGTTAAATTTTAGTTAAATTGTTAGTGTTTTTATGTGCTTTTCACAAGAATTTTGTGAATTATTTGAATTATTAAAAAAAAAATAAACTTAAGGAATTAAGATTATAAATTGAGATACATTTAGTGTTTTGTGTGAATATCTTCTGCATATTTTTGGGCCTACATTTCATGGTAAAATTTATGGATTTTGCAGTATTTTATTTGAGTGATTATTTGCATGGTAAACAATTATGTCAGTAGATGTCCACTAATTCCTTTAATAAATGACTGCAGATAAACCACAGTATTGTCCCGGTGATTTTCTCCATGCTTCCCTATCTGCTCTTCCTAAACAGCGTATCAAGACGAGGGAAGACTGTGTCCCAGGGTTCAGGAGGTTATGACAGTGACAGTGTGGACCTCCATGCTCTGGAGGACTGCCCTGATGCTCAATACTACCACGTCCAGTGCCGGCTAGGAGAAGGAGGTGGAGGGTATGAAAGGGTTGCTTCTCGCAGCTGGGGTCTCCGTAAACAGGCCATCCAGAACTGGCAGCGCCGGCCGTACCGGAATAGCACAGAGGGAGAGGAGGGCGACGTGTCTGACGTAGGATCCCGCACCACCGAGTCCGAGGCCGAGATGTGGGAGCAAGACAGGAGAGAAAGCCAGCACGGGGGGAACCGTGGAGGATACAGGCTAGCTACAGGTGCGTCATTGACTTGCGTGGGTAGAACAGGCGGAGAATTTGTCCTTGGGTTTATTTTGTATTTCTAAATGTTCATGGAAGAACATGGTTCATTTACCAAAGAACACAATTTCAGAGGCATATATGTTAATGCCATTTTTGGCTCGCCAGTCACAATCTGGGGCAGGCAGAAAAGAGCAGGTCTGTAGCAAATGCTGCGCTGGTTTCAAATGTCATTTTGCAAGATGTAAGTTTGTGTGTTATCAGTTTGTTGACCACTTTGTCGTGCCAGAGGCCACAGTACCCACTCTCCAAATAATGATGGTATAGTCGGGTCAGAGGACCAGGACGCCGGCTGAGGAAAATTAGGTCACATGAATTCAACTGCTGTCAGGATCACAGGCCAGAGAGCAGTAGAGAGCGTGTGTCATAAAGCCATGAGCAGTGAGCAGTTTTCCACCTACTGACTCCAGGTCATTGTGGGAAGAGCA
The DNA here is from genome assembly GCF_023724105.1 of Carassius gibelio. Taxonomy (NCBI): domain Eukaryota; kingdom Metazoa; phylum Chordata; class Actinopteri; order Cypriniformes; family Cyprinidae; genus Carassius; species Carassius gibelio. The sequence goes on from NC_068371.1 coordinate 35,975,261, forward strand.
AAATGAGTAACCAACAGTCTATTATATGCTCTCATACAAAATCATACCTTATACAGTGTGACTTAAGGCCATGATCTTTACTTGTTTACTAGACTTGTTTCTAGCAGATGTGAAAGTAATTAAAACATAAATGGATTTTTGATTATTATTTTATGTATACATTATTATTGTTATTGTTTATTATTATTTTTGCACATTTTTATTCATAGTTTATTTTTACATATTTGGATTAACAATTTTTTTTAGTACAAGCTTCTTATTTCACAAATTAATTAATTCATAATAAATAATTGTTGGTGAGCATTAATTAAATACGTATTATCATGACCTTTTTTATTCTTTTCTTTTTATTCTTTAGTTAATTAAATCTAAAATTGTGTAAATTATGTAATGAAGGAATTCAAAGCAAACCGTGTATGACTCAAGAAAACCTAGAGTCTGTCGAACTGGAGCTGTGAGATAGAAATGCATGATTTGGAAGATGTTCAGAACCTGTAGGAGGCCGTGAGAAGAGCAAACAGACTGATAGCTGTTCTTTTTATTTGACTGAGGCGCCACCATATGGACACAAATGGTAAAGCAGCCAGTAAAAGGATTAAAAATGAACTCACCCATGTTCAGTGTGGAGTTCAGTGTACTGAAGGTCTTCTCTTTGAGATGCAGCTCTTCTTTTTTGTGTCGTTCTGAAGGGGTATACAAGCCATGTCGCCACGAGAAAAGCCCCTCTAAAATGAACGAGGTGATCAGTCCTGAGGTGCTGAAGATACGTGCCGCTCTCTTCTGCATCTTTACCTACCTGGATATGAAGACACTCCTGCGGGCAGCTGAGGTTTGCCGAGATTGGAAGTTTGTGGCTCGTCACCCGGCAGTGTGGACCAGAGTCCTCCTGGAGAACGCTCGCATCTCCTCAAAGGTTTTAACTCCATCCACACAAACACTTTTACAGTAGTGCTTCTGTTCAGTTTAAGAACTGACTGATTGCAGAATATATTTATCTTTTAATTTCTCCATAGCCTTTTCGGTGAATGAAATCAAATCAGCCTGAAATTGTATTTGTCTGTATTGTTTTGCTCTAACACTACAACATGACAAGTATTTCTATCATATTACCCACAATTACTCTCTTGAACATGTCAAACATTATCACAGTTTAAATGGCAGAACTGCTTCATAAGACTGTAACTCAAAACTAAAAGGGTCATTACTGTTATGCAGTAACTTCTGAGCTGATTGTTATCTAAATAATAATGATAATTAATAATAATATGCTTGTGCTGTATTTTAGTTAAACATTTGAAAATAACTGTAGTTGTCCATTGCTCAAAAAAATTAGAAATAGTAGACAAAAGGGTTTATACTGGTAATAAGTAAACTTCTTAAAATCAAAAAGCAATTTCCGATGTACCAAATGGCACTGCAGGCTAATAAATTCAGGCCTGTCCCCATACAAAAATGTCACATATGACATACTGTGCTGTATACAGTATATCCCTTTATCAAGAGTGGTATTGCCATATACGTTACCTATAAAGAGAAGTACTGTACGTTTTCTGAATAGATGATTTTATGGGGTTTTGTGTGCAGCAACCACAAATGTAAACAAAAAATATTTAATTTATGAATGCAACTTTATACAAAAACCTCTAATGTACTGTATATTACGTTGGCGTATGGGTCATATCTGGTCACCGTAGTCCCCACATATTTAAATGTATTTTAGTTAAACATTTGAAAAGAACTGTAGTTGTCCATTGCTCAAAAAAATTAGAAATAGTAGACACAAGGGTTTATACTGGTAATAAGTTAACTTGTGATATTTTATAAATAATAAGTAATAATATCCCTTCCTAGATTTAGAGGATGATGTCTTTTTTTATTTTATGTTATCATATGTTATTATTATAATATTTATTTTGTAAAAGTAGATAGGATAGAAAGTTATATTAGGGGCACGGGGGAAAAATATGTAATGTCTATTAGTTAATAGACAAATTAATATATAATATAATATATTTACGATGTGTATATATGGTGCGGAGAGCAAAATGTACTGCATTGTACTGCTGACCCGCAAGACATTCAACAGTTCTGAATGAGATGTGAAACGGTGTAGCATTAATTATCTGCTGCCCACGTATCTCGTAAACCTGAAAAAGGCCAAGCTCTCTAACTAACTCTGTCTTTCACTATGTTTGTTTAGTTCTTGTGCACTCTGTCTCAGTGGTGCACACAGACGCATTCCCTCATCCTCCAGAACCTCAAACCCCGGCAGAGGGGCAAAAAAGAGACAAAGGAGGAGTATCTGAAGAGCACACGGTAACGCGGTCTCCCGCTGCACCTGCTGTTTACTGTAACACACTGACCCTGCTGTTTGTGTGGCGACTGCCTTCCCACAGCTCCACGCACCACCTCCTCTTCTCGCCGATGTTTCATTACCTTCTCTGATCCTCTCGTCACGCTTTCACACCACACAGACACACACTCACTCGCTCACACGATCTGACACTTGTGAAGTGCTTGTTCAGAGATCCAGCGTGAGAAGGGCACAGAATGAGCAGCCTGTTAATTGCTCTGCTAAATCACCTCAACCAGAGTGCCAGTTGAAAACCTGATGAAATACTTTTTTTTTTTTGTCTTAAAATCAAAAAGCAATCTCCGATGTACCAAATGGCACTGCAGGCTAATAAATTCAGGCCTGTCCCCATACAAAAATGTCACATATGACATACTGTGCTGTATACAGTATATTCCTTTATCAAGAGTGGTATTGCCATATACGTTACCTATAAAGAGAAGTACTGTACGTTTTCTGAATAGATGATTTTATGGGGTTTTGTGTGCAGCAACCACAAATGTAAACAAAATATATTTAATTTATGAATGCAACTTTATACAAAAACCTCTAATGTACTGTATATTACGTTGGCGTATGGGTCATATCTGGTCACCGTAGTCCCCACATATTTGGTATAAACTGAAATGTTAATAGCTTGTGTTAATAGATTCTCTTTCTTTTGTGTTTAGTGGGTGTCTCGAGGAGGGTCTGGAGGCCTTGTTGAAAGCTTCTGGCAGTAATCTGCTCATTCTGAAGGTGTCTCATTGTCCGAATCTATTGACCGATCGCTCTCTGTGGTTGGCCAGCTGTTATTGCAGGGCACTACAGGCTGTCACATACAGGTTGGTCCACAAGGGAGCACTATTTAGTCTTTTTTTTCATATATTCTTTTATTACATAACTTTGAGGTATATTTGACTCTGATCGGTCAATTGCATCATTGTATAGGAAGATATTTCTGTATTATGACTCCTAAACTGTTTTAATGAGCACTGTCCCCAGGAGATCGATTTACTGCATAACTTAAATGAAAATAATATCAACTCTAATGAATTTAATTATTAATTTACTAAGCATTCATGTAATAAATTGGATAATGTATACTTAAAAGATGAAAAAATACGTTTTTTAAATAACTGACTGGCTGTTAGATATAATTTAGTATTTAATAATATGATAATGGAATACGGTCATAACATTGACTTTTATCTTATAAGATACACAATTTTTTTTTTACAGAGGCCCTAAAAGGATGTAAAATGAGAAACTTATATTTCAGTGGCTTTGTGTTCACTTGCGAAACATTTGGGTTTTTCCAAGCATCTTTGCATTTACTCACAAAACCTTTGAGGTGGGAGGGAAAACTATATTTGTGAATGAATACAAAAGCATTTAAATATAATGACTATTAATGACCAATGTGCTGAGAAACCAATTTGCTAAATTGCTTTAATGAAAATAGTATCGACTCTTAATTGATTTTTCATGTATATTTAGTTATTTATTCAATAAGCGATCATGTAATAAATTGGATCTATACTTTATGGATGCAAACGTAATTTTAGGATCAGGCATCCTTGACTGACTGGCTGTAGACTCATACATTTTTCATTAAAAAAAAATAATAATTCATAAATATATTAGCAGGAAAGCTATTTGTAATTATGTCCAAGGCCAGTACTGGTCAGAGTAGAAATAAACACGTTGATTAATGTTTGATTGCTTAGTTCCCATTGACAGGTCATAACAAGGTTTGCGAAGGCAGAGCGAGAAAGTTTCTCAGATGTTGATCTTGATTATGTCGTAGGAGCGCGACGGACCCTGTTGGACAGGAAGTTATCTGGGCACTGGGAGCTGGTTGCAGAGACATCATCTCACTACAGGTGGCACCTTTACACCCATGGTAAGAGTGAAATACACTTATTACAAGGCAGATTATTGTTAAGGTGGTTCTTAAATATGGTTTGATAGCTTAAATATTATGTCAGTTTAAAAATGCAACATCTGCTTTCTTTTTATTGAGCATTTGTCTTTTTGATATTAGAAAAAAAAAAAATTTTTTAAGTTGAATGTAAATAATTAAAAAAGGCAAATTGTTTTTCTGCAGTCAGCAGCCAGCACGCTTCAGTAACCGGTGCCTGCAGACCATTGGCAGATGCTGGCCACACCTACGAGCGCTGGGTGTGGGCGGAGCCGGCTGTGGCTTACAGGGATTGGCTTCTTTGGGTGAGTGAGAGTAAACTAGTGTTCGCCATTATTTCTTCATATGCTTGTGTGTGTATATATATATATATATATATATATATATATATATATATATATATATATATATATATATATATATATATATACATACATACATACATACACGCATGTAAGAGTATATAAGTAACTGAAGAATTGTTTTCATAATAAGATGAAATGTTTCTTGAGCACTAAATCAGCATTTTACAATGATTTCTGTAGGATCATGTGACACTGAAGACTGGAGGAATGATGTTGAAAATTCAGCTTTGCCATCACAGGAATAAATTACATTTTAAATAGGAAACTGTTTTAAATGTTATTAATATTACTGTATTTACTGTGTTTTTTCCTTTTAAAAATCATTATCTTTGCTTTGGATATTGAGACCCATTCTGTACTGATTTCTCACCAGCATCCCTAAAAATGAAAAAAAATATTGTTTGTTTAATTATTAAACTAGCTGTTCTCAGATAAGCATTGCAAGGCAACATAACTCATTACTTATGTAGCATAGAGAGTAATTTATTCTTCCCATTGCGACTGGGACAAAGAGACACCGGAAATGACACTTTTAACATGCTGCTGTGAGGAAGACGAGCCATTTTCTACTCTGCTCGAGTACCTTCCTCATTTTGATATAATGATTTTTGACCTTTCTGAATCCCAAAACTGTGGTTAACTCTTTAGAAAAACATCTGAGCCGTACATAGACCACTTTAGAAAATTAATCAGGAAGATAAACAGAAGTGTTTTTGAATTAGTTTTTCTCAAACCTTTCAGCTACTTTCTTCCACTTCACTTCCAGTTACTGTCCTCAGTAACTCGCCACATCTGTGTATTAGTTGAGCAGTTCTCTTCCTGTGCTCTCCTAAAAATAATGTGTTGTAGTATGTAGTATGCATGTAGTATGAACTACTTTCACAATGTTTTCATAGTGCTTTTTGTTGTTTTGGAGCCTTTTTTTCAAATTAATTTTTAATGAAGCATTCCTTTTAACATTGTCTCTATTGCAGCTGGCTACCACTGTGCCAATAGACTTTCTTTAACGCCTTCTATCTCCACAAAGACTGTAATCACCCTGTTTGTGTGTATATATCTTCAGCGAGGAACTGCATGAGGCTGCAGGTGCTAGAGTTGGACCACGTCAGTGAGATCAATCAGGAAGTGTCTGCTGAGATGTGCCGAGAGGGACTGAAGGGTCTGGAGATGCTGGTGCTCACCTCCACTCCTGTTACTCCCAAAGCCCTGCTTCACTTTAATAGTGAGTCCACACAAACTGATTCAGATTCCTATTCATTATTATTGCTTGCTATTTGAAAAGTAACAGTGAACCGTAATTCTGTTTGTGCATCTCAACGAAGTATCAACCAGTGGAAGCCTGGTGATGGAAATGTTCAGATTAAATATTGGATTTAGTTATTTCTTTGAAATACGCCCGCACTTCCGGTAAAATGACTCTCTGCCCTCACTCTCTTACTCATTCCCAGCTCCACTCTTTTCACAGGTGTGTGTCGTAACCTGAAATCCATAGTAGTCCAGATCGGTATAGAAGATTACTTTGAAGACCCTAACAGTCCCGAGGCCAGAAAACTCTTTGATGAAATGGTGAACAAGCTGCAGGTATTGAATCATCGCTAAAGATAGGTTTTTAAGATATCTGAGGCCATCAAAAAATTGACCCATCCATATCCGTTTCTTCACTTTCATACTAAAATTACCAGCAAAAGCTGTTGTGTAGTAATTTAATCTTAGGCCATGGGGTTTCCTGTGTTTGAGACGGCGTTAAAGATGAGTAAGTGGAAGCAGAAGAACCTCTCTATGAGTCAAATGCAAGTGATTCATCTCATCCATTTGCTTTCTGTGAGGACACAGGAAGCTGCCTCTTCTCTGCTCTGACTCTAGATACGCTGGGAGAGGAAGTGGAAGTGGGGTTACACCCACCCATGTGAAAACTCAAACTAAAGTGACTTGCAGGATGTCTTACACAAGCTGTGCTGAAATGGGCTGCTGTAGATGACAGAGCGCATTGCTCATCAGATATCATTTTCAGAAGAGGCTCAAAAATATGTTGTGCTTGTTCAGTAACTGCCCACGGTTTATTTCCACCATCAACGTGGAAGCAAATTTGTAGTGTCCAGATATAGATCATTTATAGATCATCACAGATGTGATTTGGTTCCTCGGTGTGGTCCTGCGGATGAAAGATCTTTCATTTTCTAAATAAAAAGCAAAATGAAAATACTTTTTAATCACACCACAGGATCGGTTGAACCGTCAAAACACAAGCGGAGATTATGATTATCCAGAAATATTTTAAAGTATCAAATTATGCAACTATAATGCTCTATTGCCAGACATTTTTTTTTAGTCCAGAGATACGCACAAATAAATAAATAAATGAAATTTATCATACAACTCAATTACAATAGTCAATAGAATAAAAATAAATAGTTTTTAGTATTATTTACATGCCTTTATATTATTATGACCCCTGTATGGTTTATATATTATATAATACATACTTTATATTATTATGACCCTCATATTATTTTGTTAATATTTTATATCAATCTTTATTTTTGTATTTTCTGTCTTTATTTTAATTTTACTCTCTGAGATTAGGATTTTTTTAAGTTTTTAAAAATATACATTTTTATTTCAGTTTTAGTTTTATTAATTTTAGAAAAAACAAACAAAAAAACACTTAAATAGAAATCGAATTAACTAACCACTATAAAAGTTCAAATAACTACCCAATAAAAAAGTTAAGCTTAGCATTTAATGTTTATATTTTTTCCAGCATTATTTTAATTCAATATCAATAACAACACATTTGCTGTTTTTTAATGTTAGTTGTGCTTCACTGGAGCAAAGAAATTATGTACCTGAAATGGCCTGCCAAATCAGACCTGACTGTTGTACTTGTTCAAAAACTGATTTTTTTTTTCGCCTTTTAACAACATGTACTCAACATAACACTGTACATACAATATACATACTGTATTTCCAGAAATATAACACCTGCTCATTCATATCCTTTCTGTCGTCTCCTTTTAGGCACTCAAAAAAAGACCTGGTTTCTCCAAAATCCTCCATGTGAAGGCTGATGGCTTGTGCTAGCTCTGCTGTGTTGTGGCCAGAGCCACATAAAGGTTCACCGATTATTTCAACCTGATCGAGTCATTCCCTCCTTAAATAAACGAGGAAGAATCATACACTTCCGCTTCAGTCAGACGCAACCAAATAGAGGAGTATGTAAAGATAACACGTAACAAACTCTACAAGAAGGGATAATTACTCGGCATGGCTGCCGTTCCATCAGTCATCCAGTTACAGACTCTGGATTTTTCTCCTACTTGCCAAACGCACTAAACTTTTTATAAGATCTCAGAGAACATGCCCTCTCTCTTCAGAGCACTGATGTGCAGGAGGGAACGGCCTCACAGTCGAGATTGACCTGAATCATAAAATCAATGTGAAATCCTAACAGCACAAATTTTTAAATCCACAAGGGTAAGTTAGTAATGTGGGAGTGTGTGTTTGTGTGATCAGCTCGATTGCTTCCCCGATGTCCAGCAAAGAGGCGCATTCGTTCATTAGTTGTCACCTAAGAGCTTTACTCTTCGAACTGGATGCGTCAGCCAGCCATATTACCAGGACAAGTATCAACATAACAAAATCACCAGCTTCAGACGTGGCTTACAGAGAGGGAAGCCATGTCTCCATAGAAATTACTATTACTTGCAGCTATCTTGTGTGTACGAAAGCTGTTCGTGTTCCAGTCCTTTAGCCGTATTCCCATGACCAGGGTTTGTTTCTCATCATTGGATCTCTTGTTCCAGACAGATTAGCAATGCCTTCTCCATGATGTGCCATCCATAGCTCAGACCTTTTGTTTTCAAGGTTGAATTTTGGTCATTCCCAATGTGCCATTAGTCTTAAAGGTATTAAGTCATGCCCTACAAGGTGTGCACTTATCTAAAAGGAATTTAAGAGGGAATAGTGAGGGATAGAGACAAGCTCATGGTTCTGTCAATCCAATGCACACCAACTGTTTCGCCTCAGATGTCAACGTCTCCATCTCTTCCATCAGTTGCTGTTCAAACTTCTATAAAACTCGGGCTAGTGCCACTCACTACATCAGTTCTCCATCTGCTCTGTTGATTTCAGATGGTATTTTCCATGTTCCAAAGGTAGACACCACTGAATAAACACCTTGTACAATCAAATAGAAGGGATGAGTATAAATATATAGAGTTTTTATATTAGGTTCTTATCAGAACTTCACTTCTGAAATGCGTGTGTTAAGATTTTGGCTTTGGTTCCTTGTATAGAACTTTACTTGCTGGAACTGGGAAATAAGTTAACAATAGCCATATCAGGCCATGTTAGACTACAAAATGATTCTGCACAGCCGAGATTGAATTCAATATTTATAGCCTCATTTAGTCAAGGCCAGCATTGTGAAAATAACTTTTCCGTTTGTTTTCAAAAGGAAAAAGGTTATTTATGGTGTATTGCCGGGGCATTTTTGAGTAGATCGTATGATATGTCAGGTTTTGCTTTCAGTTGGAATATTACTCCATTATTAGAATCAAGTTTACACTAAAACAATGAATGTTAAAGCACTTCAATGTGTTTTAGCTGAAAGTCAGTCATACAAAGAAACTACAATATACCATTCTCATCAAGTTTCTTTAAAATAATAATAATAAAATAAAACATACTAATGCAATAATACTGATGCAAGTACTGGTCCCGACTGCTCTCGGTGCTGTACCACTTACCCATCAGGCATTGCTGCTCCCCTTGGCCAGTCTCTGAGCTGAAATCACACAGTCCAAACGCTCTACTCCAAGTGCTTTAGTCAAGGCGAGCACTTCTATGGTGCAACATTCTACTTCCTGTCTTAAAACACAATATGGGGCTTGAATTAAGACGAGAGGAGTGTTCACAAAATCTGCCTGAGTTTATTTTAGGATGGCTGTTCAAAATGAGACAATGTGGACCAGAATGGAAACTGCAAAACCATCTTCAAGAAAGAAAAACTGCAGAAGTGGGATAGGGTAACCTACTCTACCCACAACGCCACACAGTGACGCTTCGAGTGTGTTGGCACTCGTCTGCCGAAAAACTGTATGTATATGTTGTTTCTATAGGAAGGAATTACAAATGGTGTAAATATTTCAAATGTAACCTAAGGAAAGAGATAACCTGCAGCGTTTCAAGGATGTCCACCCACAAATGGTTTCCGGTGTGGTGGCCACACTGACCAGATGACTTTCAGAGTTCAAAGATATTGAATTTGCAGTATGCTGTGTATTATAGATGCTTTATATTGAATGTGTATCAGAGTCCTATAGAGATGGATATAATTTAAAAACAGAGTGCAATTTATTTCAACTATTTATTTCTATAAAAAGATGTCTATGATGATGGCATGTTTGTGCTAAAGCATTATATATACATATATATATATATATATATCATGTTGCCTTTTCAAGTGTTCTGCTGTAGATGTTATTAGATTATTAGATCTGAGTGCTCTGGATTATTGCTTGCTGCCTTTCATTTTTAGACTGAGCAACCGTTGCACCATTATGATGAAAAAAATGAACTGCTAATGTTTAGTATTAAGCTGGTGATGTTCTATTTTTCTTTTTTAATGTCGAGTCTTTTTAAAGAATCTGACATATGTAATGCACTTTTTTTATCAGAGCACTTCCACTGCTCTGTGACGGTTGGTTTCATATAATTAATGTGCAATTCCTCTTTTCCTAAGCTTTGCACCAGAAGACTATCAGCTTTCCGTTCATCATGTGATCAGTCCGTTCAATAGTTTTAGTGACTTTTTAGGAAACCCTCTCAGTGTTCTTTTTAATGCATAGCATTAACCTGCAATATAACAATAAATAGCAACATTAATATTTTTTTATTTGCTTTAAGCAAGTGGTGAATGTGATGACATGCTGGGTGATAGTGTGTGGACTGAGCACTTTGAATATGAAATTTTATTTGACTAAAAATAGCGTAAAACGATTCTGAACTATACCAACCCAAACTTGCATCTGGATGGATTTCGATAAACAGACAGATTTTGAGATCGATTGAAACGTGTCTCCATGTCTACAGAATGCCACTTTAACAGAAGACCTGCAGCACTCAGAAAGATAAATATACTTCTGTTTTTTTTTTTTTTTTTTTTTTTTTTGTAAGCATAACCATTGTTTCTGTACCACTAACCAGAACTTCTTGAATCGATCAGTTATAGTGGTGTTTGTTATTGTTAGGTGCCAGATGTTGTGACTATTCATGTGTAGCTGTAATTGTAACCATCAAATCAATGACCTCGTCATTGGCAAGTAAGTCGAAAAGACAAACAGATGATTTATTAATAGTGGAATATTATCAGCTTTTTGTTCTGTTATGTTTAGTGGACTCGACATGGTGTAAGATAAAACATAATTTACAATCTTAACAGCCATATTCAAACTCCCATAGCCTTGGAATGATAATAACCACGTATAGTACATCCTAATGCCTTTCATTTATCTGTTTTATTTTTTTTCTGCTAGTCTGTCCATTAATATGGCATTCAGTCCTTGATGTCACGATATTGAGATTTTACATTTCCGATGTTCAGCTTTGTGCTGTGCTGTTCTTTAGCCATGATACTTCTTGGCTTGTCATTAGTCTACCTCTCGGCTCTCGTTTGAATGATTGTATTTTATGCCATCTGTCTGAACTGCTTTCATGCATAACTTCAAACTTCTTCTGGCAACTTAAGTTGAATTGTGCTGCTTTTTTTATACCAACAGATTGCATTGACGTTATTTAATGAATGCACATTCTCTGCCGTTGCACAAGAAGGCAATTCATCACCCGAAGTTAGTTAATATTTATTGGAAAATGTTCATGATTAAACTCTTTTCTTGCTTGTGGGAACAAACTGCAGACCTTTTTTTCCCTGTATTTTTCTGGCCTGCTTATTAACATTCCTTATTGTCTGTTCGATGGGTTATCCCAGTTTGCGAAAAGTTGAATATAAAAGTGTGATGGAATTGTTTACATTCCAGAATCTCATGCCATTTTGTTCCAGGCATATTCTATGAGTTATAATAAAAATCTGATACATTCACTTATATTGTCTAAAGAGATTTTTGTACTCCATGCAGTCTTTAGATTAAGTATTTCATACTGATTGGGAATGAAGAAAATACCCTTGAAGCACAAATTGTATTTTTATTTGTATTTTATTTGAATCTATTTATTTGCACCAAATTGTTATGATTTAAACATTTCATAAAGTCTATTCGAAGACAGACATGGGGGGAAAAAGCAGTTAAAGTTGAAAAATGGGGTGTGAAGTATGTCCTCTGGCAGTATTGTTAGGGTACTTTTATTATATTTGGACTTATTAAAAACTTTTTGCAGTACACACAGACACACGCACGTTTTTAGTTGTTAAAATGTAAGGCATTTACACTTAACATTGATTTTTAGGTTTCAATAGGCCTACAACTGATTGACTAAATAAAAACAGCATGTCCACCAGATGTCAGTAGTGCACTGTGGAAGCAAGTGAAAAATAACGTGGCCTGTCTTTCCGAATTGCTTTAGTAAATGATTCAAGGTTATTAGTTACACCTACATCAAGTATATCGTGCATTACTGTTTATCTATAAACATTGTTTTATCACTAACATCAGGCGTGAGTTTAGAGCCTGAATAAGTTTTTGTGTGTGATACAAATAGCCTAGGCTACATGTGTTTTCAGGAGCAGTCTTCTCTTAGAAAAGAAACGGATAGCAGTATATGTTTTGAGTGCATGTGTACAGTACAGACAAGCCTTTTCTCTCCTGTCTTCTTATCAGCACGGGACACGTCGAGTGTTAGTGTGTCAGTAGGCTGGAAGAGAGTAAATACAGGGTTCATGGCCTTTCGGACAAAAAGATTCGCCTCGATTTTAACTAGATGTTTACATTTTTAGATTAAAATGTGAGGCGTACTTGCCTGTGCAAAACAAAAATCAAATTGAATTATTATCTTTAACACTCCATTAAATTCACAAGAAAATGATCCGGTATACGCTGATATAGGCTCCATTGAGATTACGTATGCAGAATATTACCAGATGTTTGTAGAATGTATATATCATCTAATGACTTGCATCGCAGAGAAAGTGTCTGAAACAGACGACATAATTTTAAATAAAAGTCAACACTTTAAATCAGTCACAAATTTCTGCAAATGATCCAAAGGTGGAAAAAAGGTATACGTGAAGTTAAGATTTTACGCCCACTCAGTTGTTTATAAAGAGCCAATAAACCTTCCTGTCATTAAAATAAGCACAATTAAGAAAAGTGATAAACTTGAAACACAGTTTAGTTTTTTTCCTACATGGCAAGTCAAATTCATTTGGTTTCAAAGCAAATATATAAATACAGGTGCATCTCAAATTAGAATGTCGTGGAAAAATTAATTTATTAATTTATAAATTCATTTATAAATTGATTTATTAATTATAATAAATTAAATGCACAAAGACTAAAGTAGTTTAAGTCGTTGGTTATTTTAATTGTGATGATTTTGTCTCAGTGATGAAATCTCAGCAAATAAGAATATGGTGACATGCCAATCCACTAATCGACTCAAAACACCTGCAAAGGTTTCCTGAGCCTTCAAAATGGTCTCTCAGTTTGGTTCACTAGGCTACACAATCATGGAGAAGACAGTCATTGACACCCTTCACAAGGAGGATAAGCAACAAACATTCATTGCCAAAGAAGCTGGCTGTTCACAGAGTGCTGTATCCAAGCATGTTAACAAAGTTGAGTGGAAGGAAAAAGTGTGGAAGAAAAAGATGCACAACCAACGGAGAGAACTGCAGCCTTATGAGGACTGTCAAGCAAAATCGATTCAAGACTTTGAGTGAACTTCACAAGGAATGGACTGAGGCTGGGGTCAAGACATATAGAAATGTCAAGGAATCTTGTCAAGGAAAATGAGAAACAAGAGACCAAAAAATGAAAATGAGCTGAGGGCCTCTGTCAAAGAAGAGCAGCTATTTGTTTACATATTATTTGATTTTAATTCTTGCTCAAAGTAAAACTGTGTACTTTACTCTTACATATTTATTGTAATGCTGACCTTGCAACACCCCCCCCCCCCCCCCAATTCAAGAATGACAACAAATATTCTTTATTCCAAAAACTTGGCAACTTTATTTACAATTCAAGTCAGTCACATGCAACATATTTGAATGAATATAACACAAAATTAGCAAAAAAAAAAAGCATCTTTGCAGTTTTTATTTTCTTTGAAATGTTGATTAAATATACAAAAATATAGTTTACAAAAACTGTACAGAAAATATTCTGCTGCAGAATTCTTACTTTTACAAACATGTCTGTGAAATTCACAAACATTAGCAGTGTTAAAAGACTGTGGTAAGAAGGGGTGGGGCTCATGTTTACATCTGTGAGGTCACAATAATGAGGGGTGGGGCAAGATTAGGTCATCTCTGAATGAGGCAAAGAAGGGGTGTGAGAAGTTTAAAGAACATGTTGCATTGTCACGGTGGTTAACAATGACTTTGGGATAGTTTATAGTTTATGATGTCATGTGCCTTAGTGACTCTTGAAAACATTAAATAAAATAACTACTACTTTAAAAAAGAAATACTGCCAATATCTTCCCAAACAGCCTTCTTTACTTACAATAAAATCTTTATCTCTACAAAGCCTGCTCGGAACAAACAAGTTGCAAAGTTGGATCTGAAATCCTTATTTTGCCTTTTCAAAATACAATTGGTCAACAAGATGTGGCACTCAATAATGATCAGTAGAAAACATTAGTTTGAATATATTAAGCAAAAATGTAACCTAACACTCCTGTAGAAACACACTAATTTGACCGGTTTTCTAGATGTTTTCAAATTGATTATGGATTTTGAAATAGCTTGTAACGATGTCCACAAAGCCTTTTTTCTTGCCCTAATCTGCATTAGCACTATCTTAGAGCTGTTAGAAAGTACAACTGAAATGTTATGGATTTTAAACAAGCACACAATAAATAAGAAAGCATTTTTTTTCTGCCCCATTTCAGTTCTGCCTCAATGGAGAGGCTAAAATACCACCAAAATGGAAGAATATGAAAAAGTGCAGTGATGTAATTCTTAATTTTAGGCATAACTACTTTCACATTATATTGACACGGATGAACCTCAGCTCTCTATATGCATACATTCGTGATCAGAGTGAGTCTTTAAGACCTGCTGTGTTACAAACACCAAAGAGATGAAGGAGAGATCCTAATTTAGGACTCAACAATATTTGTCCATGATAAGGAATTACAAGTCTAAAGGAAACCCTCAGTGTTTTACACTTTGTTAAGACAGTACCAAAAAAAAAAAAGAAAAGAAAAAGAAATAAACTTATTTTAATTTCTTCATACCCTCAGCAAATGCAATTTATATACAAAAATAAAAATAAATACAATATATAAGCTCAACTTAATTCACAATCTGAATCTAGCTTAAAAACACAAAGACACATTGCAGAACGTGGTGGACAGTTTTCTTGGCAATGCATGAGTAGTCCATAACCAGACAGCACTTTAAACCAAACCAGTGCTGATTTAGTTTGGGTTTCGATAAAACATTACTTGTGTCAGATAATTCTACTTGGCACCAAAAAGAAGTTTTCACATCTGGCATCATTTCGGGTGTTGCGGCCAGCCCATATGTCTAATAATGTACATATTTCCTTTCTAGAATGGCTTAACCTGGAGGGCACAGAGACCCAGCCTGACCCTATAGAAAAATAGCTGTATAATAGAGCAGGAAAGAGCCAGAGCTTCTATTATATTACAGACAATAAAGAACGGCTTTCCCTGCTGACTGAATCCACCTGCTGGTCATTGATCTTAATGGCTGAGGATTCGGTGCTGTGCTGAACTGATTACTAGATTGTGTCTGCAACTTCAGGTCAAATCTGAGTTTGTTTCTGTTGCATGTCTTGTTTGATTTGCCTCTGGGCCATTTCTTTCATTAATATGTGTTGGAGACAGATCTGAGCTTTATGCCAAGCATATTTTCAGAAAGCTATGCAGCACAATATGAGAGCCAGTATGAACACACACAGACACACACACACACACACACACTGGCTGCAATGCATAGAACCAGAGCTTCATGGGAGATACGTAATAACTAAGAAAATATAATACTCAACAGTGCTGTTGAAAGTATGTAATGTTTATGCTATTTAGACAATAACGTGTATTTTGCTCCAGGATTTTTGGTTACAAATTCGCATCAAATATGGCCTTGAACCAAAAGGTACAAATGTGTGTGTGTGTGTGTGTACTTAACACAGCCCTCAGTTAAAAAGCATTTCAAATATAAAGACATCCACAGAACACAGACAAATACTGTTAGGTCACATCCTGACCTTAATAAGACATACTCTGCGTTCACATTTGTTTTGGCCACCAGCTAAAGGTCACAATGAATTGTATCTACCGAAACAGCCATTCCACTGACTGTTAATACATAAACACTCACGCAAACAAACATATACACACTGGAGAGCTGCTGTCCCTTTAATATACAGTATAAATGTAACCCTTTCTAATGAAAATAAAAGCAATGGTTTGCTCTGTGGCTCTAAAAAAAAAGTTTGAAATCATAAAATATAAAACAAGCAACTAGGATTGAGTTTTGTGTAAAGTGCTAGTAAAAAAAAAAAACAACCTTTAGTTAAAAAAAAAAAAGTTTTTTTCTTAATGCGTTTTAATGTTATGTTTTTTTTTAGTCCTTGTCTTTTATTAGCCTCTCACTGGTGTCCTCAAAAAAGTGCTTTGGTGTGGAACGGTTACTTTAAACATGGCTTGGCCATGTAAACTCAATTCTTTGTCATTATCCCACTGGAAGTCATCTATTTTTGTAATTTGGAGAAAAAAAAAATCCTTTGTAAAGCCACCGAGGCAGGACATGAACATATGCAGGTCACAGGTCACCGTGGCTCCAGGCACAAATCCTGCGCTCTGTCCTTGGATATGAATGTGTACCTGTACAGGAGTGAGTGTGAAGGTAGTGGTGGTCAGATTTTTAGGAGAAACAGGAGGGGCTACACCAGGTTCTCCACTCCGGGCAGAGGCTGCTGCGATGGGGGCACAGATTCGGACATGCTCTGCTGCTGCGCCAGCTGCAAGACAGGCATGTTGCACAGCGGGCAAACCTTCCTCACCTCCAGCCATTTAATAAGGCACCTGAGAGAGACACAAAGAGAATTTAGAAGATGAATGGCCAACTAGATAATAATCTGTCCCAAAATTTCCAAGATCACAACAGAGTATCCCACTACCAAGAGACACTGCTAACCCAAACTACTAATAATGCTACTGATAGCGAGACTAAAGTGAGCTCATATGATCTCAGAGCTGGTTATGCGTCTTCTCTTCCCATGTGGAATGTGAGAATGAATCTCGGGTTAGTCTGAGTGAGATGTTGCCATCTCTGCACTGATGAATAATTCACTGTGAGCACGGTTCTATTTTAGGCCGTGCTGGTCCCATCAGGTACACAAACAGATCTATGATACAGAAGTCCCCATTTACCACTAACACATTCTGGATGTTGAAGCCTTTAGGGTTCTTTTTAAGGAATTGTATCCATTTTATAATTTGTATTAATATTATATAATACTTATTTAAGTTTTAATATTTTTTATTTCACAAATGAATCAAACTGATTTAGAAATACCTCTCTGTATTTCAATAACAGTCCATTATAATCAATATTCATCCAAACAACAACAATTATTATTATTATTTATATTTATTATTATTATAATTATTTTATAATTATCCTGAACATTTAATAATTTTTATATTTCCAGTTTTAATATATATATATTTTTTAATTTCTTCTTTAATGTTTTCGTTCCTTTATTAATAGCTCAAATCTGTTGCATTAAGTATCATTTTGTCTCCTCTAAAGTATCATAAGTATTCAAACCTTAATTTAATGAAAATAAATGTAAAATAAAATAACAGAAACATATGAATTAATATAAAAATACAAATGTATTGATTAAACAATTAACTACTATCATTTGACCAGTTTACCGTGCAATATATGGCTTCACTTCAACGACCCATTTAAGCTAAAAATTGTTTGGATCCCCATAGAAGCAAACTATAATGTTGATATGTTTATAAAGAACAGAGAGTTGCCCACCCCTTTGATAAGAGTCCAAGCACTGCTCTGACATTTACTTTGGCATGTACTCTGATACACAACTCAGTGCAAATGTTTCAGAAAGTGGCGAAAGAGGAGATGGGTGAGTCAGACATTTCAAATAGATCAATTGCAGATTACAGTTATCCAGCACATTTAAAACCATGTTACATTGTGCATTTGCATTTCATTGAATTTACTACACACTACATGTCTGCCATTGTTCATCAGACAGGTGGTCCAACATCAGACCCCAATGTTCATTTTGGCCCAGGAGAGTTGCTCAAATAAACACACTGCAAAAACTGTTTGGTGCAGCTAGCGGTGCAGAAATGTTCCTCTTTTTAGAAAACAACATATGCCAGGGTACTCACTTTCTGTGAAAGGCATGTTTACACGGGCAGATTCCCAACTCATCTTTCTGCTTGAATTCCTCCAAACACACCGCACAAATCTGGGGAGAGAAAACAATACATTCCCATGAACACCGGTAAAATGTTGAAAGAAAAACTAATTTGCCCTCAATGAAGAAAACCGTTCCATTGAATACACTCAGCATGTTATTACAAGAAATGGACGATATATCCTTCAAAGATCAGTGAGGACAGAATATATGTTGTAATGCAGTATTCTTGTGAAGATTTTAACCTACATCTTTATAATAGACATACCATCGATATGCCTAAGAACATTTCTTTTTTTACGGCTTTTCCATCTTAAGCCATCAAATGGACTACACTCAAGACCTTTCCTTTGTAATCTAGCAGTGAAGTGTAGATATGACAAAATCCTTTCATGGACATCCATTGAAAGGCAGCATTTTCTGATTGCTGGCTAACATCCTAGATCCAGATCCAGAGCTGTAAAGGAGTGGTGGAGCCAGACGGGTGGCACTAGACATCCCTGACATCTGATTGGACACCCAAGGTACCAACCTCAATATTTAGCTAAATCTATTTTTCTTTGTTTCATTAATTTGGATATAAATAGTGATGTAATCTGGAGGTAGGCAAAATACTCTGGCTATTCCATATAAGGCCGAAGGCTAACATCTACAGTAGTTGCAAATGAGAAAGTCAACTGAGGAAAAGCCAAACAGAAAGACAAGCTGTACCACGGTAAAGATATTAAGCTAAAATGTAAAAATTGCAAATATCTAAGAAATGTTCTGAAAACATTTATCTCCATTTTATTTTCCATGTAAAAAAAAAAAAAAATTCACAGAAAAAATAAAGACTTAATTTTTACTGTTAATTTACATTAAGCTAATTCTGTAAATCTTAAGAAAAATTCTGCCACAATTTTATGAATTTTCTGAATATTTATAATAAATCATACAGCCTTGACAAAGTTTTAATTCACAATATACATACAATTATAATACCTTTCTGTAATAATTTAGAATACAAGTGACAGTATGTTTCATAGATCTTCCAGAACTAATTACAAAGTAAATATTTCATCAACCTTGCTGACAGCAAACAAGGGTGCTGGGAAATGCACAGTACCAGTTTTAAGAGAAGACAAGTGGTTTCAGACAAATGTGCCGGGGCACATGGGTATCGGTCACAACAGTTATTTACTGTTCTGTGTGCATCATAAAACAAGATATCGTTCTGCATACAGCCCGAGTGCTTTAGGTGTCATTGACCCTGAGCTGGGGGGAGCTGGCGAATTAATCGAGACACAATGGTTCTCTGTCTGAGACCAGCGAGACTGCAAGCACACGTCTCGCAAGAGATTGTCTGCTGAATATACACTGTTGGCTTTTGTGAGGAAAGAATGGCATTAACAGGCCAACAAGGGACAGAATGTTTCTCACAGCAATAAACATGTAGCTAAATCCTGCTCAAAACAGACACTACTATTTCTTTCACTATTATTGTTTTATACAGTACTTAAACCAAGGCCAGTCTGGTTATAATAAATCTTTCAGCCAGACCGGTGTCATTCTCATAATGGATATTAAGATGAACTAAAACTTGAGCTAAGATTAAAACAGAAAAAAAATAAGTTACCTGAAATTAAATATAAAACACTAACAGTAGTACATCCTTATGAAACAAAATACATAACACACAACAAAATTACCTGAACTTAAAATGAAAACAGACAATATTTAAAAAATAGCTACAATAGTATATAAAAAAACTCAATAAAACTACCATGGATCATCTGCTGGGTTTCTGAATTGAACAGACCACCACTGCAGTTCAATTATGTCTGCCGCCAGGAGTCTTTCTTTTTTTACTATACGGAAATGAGTACTGCTAAGTCCATTTCACACCGCCGCTCTCATTTGTTTGATCTCTCACCTAGAGAGCCAAGTATAATAAAAGTATAATAAAACACAAACCATGCGGTTTTAATTGCAACTATTTCACTGCAGTGCAATTAGGAAAAATAAATCTTACAAAATGATGTGATATTTATGTCCTTGCTGTTGTCACTGGTTGCCAACTGAGGATCCATATCTTGGCAACCGTCTGGCACATGTGCTAAATTTCTGCACCAGTGTGTTTGCACGTCAATCATCCATGCACAAACTCTACCCTATAATGTGTGTGTGTGTGTGTGTGTGTAAATATAATCACCTTATAGGAAGGGTACTTAATGTTTTGAGAGCGGAGTTTGGGTGGGGGGCATCTTTCATGCATGTGTACTGTTAAACTGAACAGTATCAATGTAGACAACAAAAAAAAAAAAAAAAAACGTAACTGAACCCTTTTTAAGTCTTTATAAACAATGTTCCAATATGCTCTAGTCTAAACTACAAATAAGGAAAAAATATCATCTATACTACATTATATAGATGACCACTTTTGCACATTTCTACTGTAATTTTGTAGTAAAATGTTCACAATTTTATGGTGGAATGGATTTAAATACATTTAAAAATAGCTGAGAGAACTAAGCCCTTATTGGTCTTACGCTTTAAGCAGAATCAAATTAGCCTGGTTAACAGATATTGTTACCTAACAAAAGATGGGAACACCTGCAAACTATAAAAAGCCAGTATCAGGCACATGGTGTTAAGTGTTTCCCCAAAGCTATTTATGAAAAATCAAATATAAAACCTTGAGTCCGACAATTGCGCGCCATGACTGCTGGCACGGAAAGTCCAACAAATCATGCAGAATACCATAAAAACTGAGTTTACAAGTGCGGCTGACATTTGCTTGGCACTTCTGGGCAGTTCTGATAGTTTTCAGGTGTGTTTCAAAAGATATGACTAATATAAATCACTAATAGTGCTGTTAATATCGATGACACTATATGTACTAGAAAAAATGAAGTGGCTGGGAGAACTTTTTCTTCCTTTCCAAGATAATGTGTTACTAACTGTTTTGTTTGTGTTGCAATTGTAGCACTGTTGTATCAAATACAAATTAAAAAGAAGCCAGATGCTACACAAGCCCGAGTATTCCAACAAATGAAAAAAAAAAAAAGCTGTTTTGTAGAAATATTACATTGCATTCATGCACATACGCAGGTTTAACAGTCTGTATCTACTGAGAAGTACAGTGTAACTGATATTTATTAATATAATGACAGACAGCTACTGTGGTTACAAGTGTATAGTCAATTAGGGTGGCAATGTTAAACTTGAACATGTGAATTTCTCAAAATACAAAAACACGAGAAAAGGCTACAGCGGTGGACAGTGATTAAAACCAGTGTTGTACAATTTGTACAATTTCTTTGAGATAATGACTAACATGATTGGTCACTATAAATCATTAGATAAATGGAAATCTCACCTCATGCAAGTTTAATTCTTTGACCTTTTCCTTTTGAATAACCTGTTAAAAAAACAAAAAAACAATCAGTTTGCAACACTCCCATTCACACCCAAACTGAATCAGAAGGTAAATAATGTACATTTACACAATACAGATACATCAGCAGCTCACCTGC